>NC_135637.1:43738849-43918849 GCF_053574225.1 Canis aureus
AAGGAAGAGCACACCCACTTGTGTAACAGACCAACATTGCCTGGACATTACAGTCGGAAATGGACATTACAGAAAAGTAGAATCCCAAATCAGTGCCTTTCATCAACAGAGATGCAAACAAACATCGCAATTAAGCACCAGCAAATTAAGATGGCATCCGCAAAGGGGAATACATCACGACTCTGGTGTCCATTCTGGAAGTGAAAAGTTAGATTACCTTTGAATAATATTTAATGTAATTTACCACATTAGTTAAACAAAAGAGAGAAAATCTAGAATCATCTCAATAGGTAATTTGACAAAATTCACCATGCTTTGGTGATAAGAACTCTCAACAAATTAGCCATTGAAGAGAGCTTCCTTAATCTGAAAAATATATTTACCATAAAAAGTACTGCTAAAATCATTCTGAATGGTGAAATAATGAATATTTTCCTTTTAAGTTATAAGTAGGTCCAATCTTTCCCATCTCTTCAACTGTGTCATGGAAGTGCTAACGCTAGAGCAACACGGCAAGAGACAGAAATACAAGTTATGAAGGTTGAAAGGAAAGTGAAAGCCAGCGTTATTTGCAGGTCAGCATCACAGCAGATGTAAAGTACGTCAATGAATTTGTAAATGATCTCTTAGTAAAAGCCAGTTTAGCAATATTGCCAGATGTTAGGTTAACATAAAGGACATGGTGTATTTCTCTATATTTGATCATAAAGTTAGAAAATAAAATGTAAAATGATTTTTAAAGCACAGAATACATAGAGGGCCCTTAGGGGGTCACAGTCAGTTAAGCAACTGACTCTTGATTTTGGCTCAGGTCATGATCTCAGGGTCATGAGATCGACTTCCTGGATGGGCCCTGCGCTGAGCGTGGAGTCTGCTGGAGTTTCTCCCTCTGCCTGCCCCCTTCCTGCTCTCTCTCTGTCTCTCTCTCTAAAAATAAAATAAAATATTTTTTTTTAAAAGACACAGAATACATAGGAATAAGTCTATCAGAAGTTATAGAGCCCATTGCTAACAGTGTCCTGCTGGAATTATAACAGCAGGTTTTGGAATGGCCTGTAGGCTTCTGCTCTGAAGACCTGAACCTTTTCCCCATTTGAAATGAATAGATGTGGGTGAAATAATGTCTCTGTAGTTATAACAATCATAATTTTATGATCGAATATGCGACTACTTGTTTCAAAAAACCATCAGGATTTCTACATCATTAAGGTATCTATTGAAGTTTAGAAACAGATATTTGAAACATGAGGAACAGCAGAAACAGAGGCATAGAGACCATGGACAGGTGGATGGAGCAGCGCATGGATCCACAAGGAATCTGCAAAATAGGGCACAAGGCTAGTACTACACTAAATCTAAATGGCACTAGGACCTCAGCTTACTCTAACATAACCGTTTGTTTATTACTTATTTGTTTATTTATTGATTGATTTATTTTTAAAGATTTTATTTATTTATTCAGAGAGATAGAGAGAGAGAGGCAGAGTCACAGGCAGAGAGAAGCAGGCTCCATGCAGGAAGCCTGACATGGGACTCAATCCCAGGTCTCTAGGATCACACCCCGGGCTGCAGGTGGCGCTAAACCACTGCACCACCGGGGCTGCCCTAACATAACCATTTAAATGAAAATATATCCATGGAGAATTTAACGTTGGTTTATATAAGTTGGTAGAAATTAGGTTATTTTCTTCTGTAGACCTGGATACAAAACACAGAATTACACAAGGCAGTAGGAGACACGAAATAGTGAGAGGTAATTCCAGAGTGTGTGATACAGGGCTGAAGAATTCATCTTTATCAAGCATGAGCGACAATTAGAGATAATGTGAGAGGCCCCTGAAAACCAGAAAAGGACTTCGAAGAAAGTGGTCTGATCCTGAGTCCGAACAAGAGCCACACATACACACGTGAGGCATGAAAAACTGTGGGAGAAGGGTTACAATAAACTATCAGTATCACAAACATTTTAATTTAAAAATTTAAAAATGTACAGATAGATAAATAAATACTTGAAGTTAGCATTGTGCAACTTTAATTTTCCCAAGGTAACTTTTCAGAATTCCATGGTTTATTTACAGCTTTTTAGAGATGGTTATTCCAAACTATGGATGCCTATTAGGATTTTCTCCTTCGTACTGCCCCAAATGCAGGTTTGGGGTAGTCCCTTTCATTTATCAGGAGTCAGGAGAGAATTGAGTGCCTGATATTTATATAACAGTATATATAGGGTTCAGTACTATCTGTGGTTTCAGGCATCCACTATGGATCTTGGAATGTAGCCCCTGTGGATAAAGAGGGGACCAACTGGGATACCTGGGTGGCGCAGCGGTTTAGCGCCTGCCTTTGGCCCAGGGCGCGATCCTGGAGATGCGGGATCGAATCCCACATCAGGCTCCCGGTGTATAGAGCCTGCTTCTCCATCTGCCTATGTCTCTGCCTCTCTCTCTCTCTCTCTCTCTGATTATCATAAATAAATAAAAATTAAAAAAAAAGAGGGGACCAACTGCATGTAATTTCTTATTTAATGCCTCATTTAAGATATGCTTTCTTTCCATTTGTGTCCACTTTCATGAGTATCTGACACTAAATTTTTCTGACTAAATACAAACTATTTTTGCAAATCAATTCCCATTCAACAACCATGGAACAAATATTTCTATGACTTTTTATCTTCATTCTTTGCTCAAAATGTCATTGCTATTGAAAGCACGATCTCACTCTGAGGCAAAAGAATGGTTCGTTATCTACATTTTACTTTGGGCTCTTCTGGATTTTAAACCCAAGAACACTTTATACCCCTCTGGCTACCTAAGATGTCCTCAGCATGATTGCCCATGTGGACTATGTTTTTTTGCTAATGATCCATATTTTTAAGTGTTGCAGATGCACTGCAAATTTAAGGTACTATTTCGGAAACATTTAGATCATAAAATATATATATATATATATATATATATATATATATATATATATATAGTGCTGATAAATTCAGAGCAAAGGAAGCTAATTAACTTTTTAAAAATCACAAATTTACAATCATAATTGACCCTTTTATTATATTTGTCAATTTCCTACATAATTAGCATTCTATAGGACCATATTTTGTAGAGTATTGCTTTGTCCTTAAACTTACTTTTTCTTCTATCAAAAATATTTTGTATTTTTTCCAGTCTTCAGGCAATTGGTTGAAAATTTGATAAAATTCATGACAAATTGTGGAACACAGGTCGTGAGTTAATAAGGTTCTTTTCCAAAGGGTTAAAAATTTACCAAGACCTACCTTCTAAAGAAGTAATGCTTTGCACTGACATAGACAACATACAGCTTATACAGCCCTGTCTCATTGCCTATGTTTATAAATAAAACTTTATTGGAGCACAACCACAGCCACGCTCCATCATAATTCTACATTTGCTATAGCTTCTTCAATCCTACAATACCAGATTTGAATAGTTGTAACTGATACCTCATACCCACAAATCTGAAGATATTTAATAATTCACCTGCTACAGAAAAAACTTATCAGCTCCACCTTAAACTATAGGATGAAATTATGATAATCCTTAAGGCTCTGGAGCAGGACCACAAAGGAGGTACATTTTGTTTTCCCTACTAGCAATTATTTCTCAGTAACACTCCACAGACTACACCAAGTGACAAGAGAAAGTATTGTTGCTTTGGGCCAAGAGCCACTCTCAATTTTGCAAGACAAATGACAGTTAGTAACACATACACAATTCAAAGCCAAAGAAAAGATATGCCTCCACGCTTGAACACGTGCAGCCTGTTTGGGTTGACTTCATGTCTGGGATCTCACAAGATCAACACATCCATGTGTCCCTATTTCAATTTACTTGCAAAGTCTACAGTATGAGATAAGACTTTTGACAACTTGGAAGAAATCGGTGAATCCGTGAGCAGAAAGAAATATTGTGATTGTAACCCTTGGGAATGAAGGTTTGGGGCAGTGCCTTTCATTTATCAGGGGGGCAGTGCAACGTGCGTAGCCACCCCCAGGAAGCCTGTGTGCCCTGCGTGCTATTCATCGGAGGAAGACCTAGACAGGTGGCGGGGATGAATTAGCACGAGACACATCAGTGCTGATGAGGCTGGAGAAGTAACTTCATCTCAGAGATGAGGGAGAGCACATTTATAAAGAGACAGCTTAATTATCGAGGCTCAATTCCACACATTTCAAAACAGTCCTTTAAGAGTAATTGCTGTCATTAGTGCAGTAGCCTTTCAGAGAAATGACAAGGCTATTGATTTATACCCTCACTTGTGAAATTCCATCACCCATTTCCCTGAGGTAAAAAGATTGTGGTGGCCTAGGCCTCCTAAGAGAGAAACTGCATTTACATTATATATTACTTCAATATTTTTTTTTTACTCTCTTAATTAAGTTTTTGAGAAATAAAGTGCAAAGTTGAACTTACATTAATGAAGTTAGTGATTAATTACTCTGTCTCATTTGGACTTGTGTGTTGGCAAAAGTGAATGTTCAGTGAATAAGAAGTCCCAGCTGTGGAGAGTAACTTAATATATATCTACCAAGTATTTTTATTAGTATTTATGATAAAAAGTTAAGTGTTGTGCCTAAATTCTTGAAGTTAGAAGTATCTATATTTCTATAGGAAAATTCTTCTGAAACTAAATTTTAGCTGGACATTCAGGTTTTCAAGTTGATCACTTAAGTAACCCATGGCAAGGATTCCGGTAGCGCCAAAAGAATGGTTAATTAATTGTATCGTTTATATGTGTATGTTATGTGCATGGTTATAAGATTCAGCAAAGGTTGTTATAAACTCATATTACAGAAACGTTAACCTTTTTTTTAAAAAAAATTTTTTTTCAATAAACAAACTAGTAGGGTCACCAGATAAAATGCAGGAGATTCAATTACATTTAAATTGAAGATAAACAACATATAAATATTTTGTATAAATATGTTACAAATATTAAGTGCAGCATATGCATACTAAAGAAGAAGAAATAATATTATCTAAAATTCAACGTTATTATGACTTACAGCAGTAGAAATTCATCCTAAGGTCCTGTAAATTAGAAGTTAATGCAGGTTAAAATCAAAGTACCACCAGCGTATGTTTGTTTCTGGAGACTCCCTAAAAGAATCTGGTTCCTTGCTTCTCCGGGCTTCTAGAAGCCATACACATTCCTTGGTTCATGGCCTCCTTCCTCCATCATAAAGACAGACCTTTCTTCTATAGTCACATCCTTTGACCACAGCCACAATAGGATTTCTGCTCTTAAGGACCTTTGAGATCAGCTTGTGCCCATGCATATAATCCAAGAAAGTTTTCCCATCCTTACATTCTTAGCCACATTTGCAAAATCATTTTTGCCTTTTGTTACCACATTCACGGGATCCTAGGATTCAGACTTGGGAATCTTTGGTGGGTCATCATTCTACCTCCCACAGTGCTTTACAACAGCTCTGGACCAAACCTGATGGTAGAAACACTGCATTTTTTTTTCTCAGTGGAGACTGCACACCAGAATCAGCTGGAGAGTGCACACAGGCACCTTCTAGACCAACTGAATTGGTGTCATAGAGGAGAGCGTCTTGCATCAACATGTTCTAAAGGCTCTCAAATTGACCCTGAAGAGCCACTGGTTTGTTCATTTGTTTTGTTTCTTAAATTCTACATATGAATGAAATCACATTTGTCTTTCTCTGACTTATTTCAATTAGCATTATACCCTCTAGCTCCATGTTGTTGCAAATGACAAGATTTCATTAATTTTTATGGCTGAGTAAAATTTCATTGTATTTACACAGCACATCCTCTTTATCTGTTCATCTGTTGTTGGACATTTGGGTTGCTTCTCTATTTGGCTACTGTAAGTCATGCCACAGTAAACACAGGGTACAGGTATATTTTTACGTGATGGTGTTTGTTGTATTTGGGTAAAT
Source organism: Canis aureus (assembly GCF_053574225.1). Classification (NCBI taxonomy): domain Eukaryota; kingdom Metazoa; phylum Chordata; class Mammalia; order Carnivora; family Canidae; genus Canis; species Canis aureus. The sequence continues at coordinate 43,744,785 of NC_135637.1, forward strand.
GCCCAGGAGTGGAATTACTCGATCATATGGTAATTCTATTTTTAATTCTTTGAGGAACCTACGTATTGTTTTCCACAGTGAATGTACCAATTTCCATTCCCACTAGCAGTGTCTGAGGGTTGATTTTTCCTCACATTTATGTCAATACTTTTTTTTTTTTTTTTAATTTTAGCCTCCTGACAGGTGTAAAGTGATATCTCATTTTGGTTTGAATGACCTGCATGGGACTTGGGTCTGAGGCAATTCTCCTATAGGCAGAGTACAGAAGGGCCTTACAGTTTTTGTCCCTTTCTGTCACCCTTTGTCTTTTTATGGGAGAATTTATTCCACTTATATTCAAAGTAATTATTGACAGCTATGTATTTATTGCGATTTTGTTACTTGTCTGGTGATTGTTTTTGTAGTTTTTTTATGTTCTTCTCTCGCTCTCTTTTCTCTTTTCACCTTTCTTCTCATGTTGGCTTTCTTTAGATATATTTGGATTCCTCTCTCCTTATTTTTTGCATATCTATTACTTATTTTTGATTTGTCATTATCATTAGGCTTATGTGTAACATCTCTGCATAAAACAGTCTATATTAAGTTGATGGTCACTGAAATTTGAACCCATTCTGAAAGCACTAAATTTTTTACTCCACCTACACACATTCTATGTGATAATATAGTATTTCACATCCTTGTATTTTGTGAAACCCTTGCTTGATTTTTATAGATATAATTGATTTTACTACTTTCGTGTTTTACTCTCTATATGGCTTTTATAAGCATTTAGTCTACTTAGATTTGTTGTTATTTTTGTACATAGCTTTCAGTTTTTTTTTCCTTTCCTACTTTGTTATTCTTAATTATGGCCTTTTCTTTTCAGTCAAAGAATTCCCTTTATTGTGTTTTGTGAGGCTGATTTGATGGTGATAAACTCCTTAAACTTCTGTTTGTCCGGGAAACTCTTTACTTCTCCCTCTATTCTGAATGACAACCTTGATGGGTAGAGTATTCTTGGTTGTAAGTTCTTTTCTTTTCAGCACTTCGAGTATATTCTGCCATCCTCTTCTAGCCTGCAAAGTTTCTTCTGAAAAGTCAGCTGATAATCTAATGTGTTTTTTTTTTCCCTTGTGTGTAACTGTCTCCTTTTTTCTTGCTTCTTTTAAAATTCCCTCTTTATCACTTTTTTTTTTTTTTTGCCATTTTAATTACTCTGTGTCTTGTGTGGCCCTGTTTGAGTTGGATTTGTTGAGGCCTCTCTTTGCCTCATGCATCTGGATTTCTGCTTCTTTCCTCAGATTCAGGAAATTTTCAGCTATTATTTATTCTAATAAATATTTTACCACCTTTTCTGTCTTCTGGGATCCCTATAGTGAAAATGTTATTACACACGATGGTGTATTCGCATTCTCCAAGTCTATTTTCATTTTTTATTATTATTTTTCTCTCTCCTGTTCAGCTCGATTGCTTTCCATTACTCTGTCCTCCAGGTCGCTCATCTGTTCTTCTGCTTCCTATAGTCTAATATTCTTTACATCTAGTTATTTTAAATTTCAATATTGAGTTCTTTATCTCTGAATTCTTCTTTTTTATGTTTTCTATCTCTTTGTTGAGGGTCTCACTAATGCCCTCCATGCTTTTCTCAAGTCTAATGAGTATCTTTACAATCACTATTTTAAATTCTTTGCCAGACATGGTAATTATCTCCCTTTCCTTTAGGTCTCTTGCTATGATTTTGTCCTTTTCTTTCATTTGGGACGTTTTCTTCTGTCTCCTCATTTTGTCTAACTCCCTGTGTTTGTTTCTATGTTCAGAGAGTCAGCTAAGTCTCTTGCAAGTATTGACCTTATGAAGAAGAGGTCCTGCAGTGCCCTGCAGTGCAGTGTCCCCCGTTCTCCAGAACCTGGTGCTTCAGGGGTGTCTCCTATGTGTGTCATGTGTGCCCTCCCTGTTGCAGCTGAACTGCATTTGCCTTCAGTCCAGCCATCTGCAGGGCTCTCTGCTTGTTGTGGGCAGTGTTTGGTCCCTGGGATGTTAGGGGGCCAGTCTGTGGCCACCTTGGGCTTGAGTTGGGTCAGACCAGATGCTTGCCTTCAGCCCATTTAGCCAGAACTGCAGTTCCACTAAACTGCATGACACTCTCCCTGCCTTGTCCCCTCAGAGGATTTTGTTGGTGAGTGAATCCTGCAAGCAGACCAGTTGTCTGCCTTCATGCTAGGGCTGGGACCACAGTCTGACTGGTGTGGGGAGTTATCTTCCTTTCTTCCTGGGAAGAGGTCACTTGGAGGGGTGCTGCCTTTTGTCAGGGCTGCTTGCAGAATGAGACATGTCAGGCCCTGTGTTGGAGTGACCTCTGCCAATTGGGGCAGGCTGGGTGGGGAAGATCCATGAGAGAATGCTGGGCAGGGTGTGATGTTAAGAACCTAGGTGGAGAGTGTTCCTTCTGCCTCCCAAACTGCCCTCCAGGGCACACTGAGATCAGTAATAAATATCCTTCCAGAATACCCCAGGGGTTCTTTGAGCAATCTCTTTTTTTTTTTTTTTTAATTTATGATAGTCAGATCGAGAGAGAGAGAGAGAGAGAGAGAGAGAGGCAGAGACATAGGCAGAGGGAGAAGCAGGCTCCATGCACTGGGAGCCCGACATGGGATTCGATCCCGGATCTCTAGGATCACGCCCTGGGCCAAAGGCAGGCGCTAAACTGCTGCACCACCCAGGGATCCCTGAGCAATTTCTTTATGTTGAATGTCTGCAGGGCTGTTTGTTATTCTGGTTCTCTAAGGGTGGGGATGTGGTTTCTTATGAATCTCCAGCTTTTCCAAAGCTGAGTCACAGATTTCTAAGGTCCAAAGTGTTAAGTCTTGCTGATTATAAAAACTTAAGAGGTTAAACTCCACTGTTTTTCAAAACCAAATGTTATGAGGATTCATCTTCCCAGTACAGATCCCCCAAGTCTTGGGTGGATTGAATGCATCTACTCCTCTCCCTTCTCTGTGCTTATAGCCTCTCCTCCGTTTGTGGTTATTCTTGCCAGGAGTTTGTTTCCCAAGTACATCTCTACCTTCCTACCCTTTTCAATGTGGCTTCCTCTCTATGATTAACTGGGGGAGTCTCTTCTGCCAGTCTTTGAGTCCTTTTCTGGGTTATTTATAGATGTGGCTGCTCTTCAGGTATGTCCCGGGGATGAGTTGAGCTCAGGATTCTCCCATTCCAGAAGTCCTATTTCTGGCTTCCTTCACTTAGCACAATGTTTTCAATTTTATCTATTTCAAATCATGAGTCATTGTGTCATTCATTTTTGTGGCTGAATGAAATTCAAATTTAACTGGACTCTGTATTTTTATTTGCTAATCTTGTTTAATTGGTGTGTAAATAAGGACAGGACTGAGCTTTGCTAAGAAGCAAAAATGTTCTAAATGACTCCTCATTTATTTATGCATTCTTTTTACTACTTGAGACCCATAGACTGCTAGGAGAGATGGGGAAGGGTTTTTATCTCACTCTTTGTAACATGATGTCAGATATGAGATATCTGTCCTGACCAATAGATTTCCCCTTCATTCTTCCTCAGAGATTCAATCCTATTTCCCTCTCGTGATCTGGCTCAAAGGTTAGTAGCTGTGCCAATAACATGGCACTTTATGTTCAATAAAATATTGGGTATATATTGTATTCAGATGCCATGTCTCTTTATTCTTTTTGTTTTAATATAGTGACACTTAAAAGAGTCCAAGCCACTTTTTTTGCAGAAGACAGTATTTGGTCTTCCTAAATCTGGGATAATTTAAATATCAAAAGAAATGATGATAAGTAAAGGATTAAAATCCTTGGAATAAAATTAGAAGTCCACACTGATGATGATATATGAGCAAGGAGCCTGGCTTTAAACTCTACTCCTTAACAAGGAAACTGGTAAAAATCTCACACTGGTGTGAAGAAGAATGTCTCTCCTGCTCTGTCTGAGATGGGTAACTCTTCTGTTACTCTTTCTGTGCTTATCTTTCTTTCTTTTCTTTTTTAAAGATTTTAATTATTTATTCATCAGAGGCACAGAGAGAAAGAGGTAGAGACATAGGCAGAGGGAGAAGCAGGGTCCCTGCAGGGAGCCTGATGCAGACTCGATCCCAGGACTCTGGGATCATGACCTAGGCTGAAGGCAGATGCTCAACCACTGAGCCACCCAGGCGACCCAGTTTCAGGCTTTCTGATTACTTTTGTATCTCACCCTCATCCTGGTCCACCACAACCAGAGCTGGAAAATAATTTATCAATAGGCCTTACTTATGAATTAGAGTTCTATCTGCTGCTCACAACTCAGATGTCAAATACATATCCCAGACCACCATGTGACTTCCAGGGACCAATACCCAAAGAGTGCCTCTGCAATGTCTCTCACTACATGCATATATGAGAAAACCCATGTGCTGTATTGATAAGCTTTCTGCTAACTAACGTCTCTCCTAGAGACACTGCTGTGTCTGAGGTCTGCCTGATTTTCTGTTGCATGCTATAAAAATGGGGGAAAATTAAAGAATAGAGAAAGTGATTTACAGATTGTGTCAGAGGGTAAAGAGATTTGTTCCAGAATCTCCATGGATGGTATTTGCTTTTCTCTATAAGAGGAAAAATATTCCTCTGTCTTTACTGTTTACCCATTATGTAGACACTGTCAGTGAGATACACATTTTTTTTTTATTAAGACTAACATGGTCAATTCTTAGAACTCAGAATGAATTACCAATTGTATTAGATCTTTAAATTGCTGCTGTAAACAGTTACCATAGATTTAGTTGCTTAATGCTGCATAAATTTATTTTCCTATTGTTCTGAAGGTCAGAAGTGAAGTATTACTGGGCTCAGACCAATGTGTGGATAGGGCTACCTCCTTCTAGAGTGTCTACAGGAGCTACCGTTCCTTTCTCCTTCCAGCTTCTGGGGGTCACCTTCATCCATGGGCTCCTGGCCTCCACCCATGAACGTGTCATTCTAGCCATCTTCCTTCTGCCATCACATGGCCTCAAGTGCAGGATCCCTCTTCATCTAATTGGAACCCTTGTGATTACACTGGGCCCCTGCATTATCCCGGGCAATCTCTGCATTCCAAGTCCTTAAGTTAATCAGATCTGCAAAGTCCCTGTTGACACAGAAGGTAGCATATTTATGAATTCTGGGGATTAGAGTGTTTTGGAGTCATTCTGCTCACCAAACCAACAAAACTGAAATTGCACGATGTCCTAAAAGTAGACTAAAAGGAAACACAAAAATATTCTGGGAAAAGATCCTTGCATGTTGTTAGATAAATTCTCCCAAACTGATTTTTTTTTAATTCAATGCTTTCACTGTAGCCAACACTCAATTTTATGAAGGAGAATAATAATAACAAGAAATAAAGTAGAAGAACTGTGATAAGCAAGTAGAAATAAATCTTCTGTTTTTATTTATTTATCTGAAGTTCACCTGTACATGATGTTGTTTCACTGTTAGATTGTGTGAGTCACTATGTCAGCATGTCCATGAAGGGTCTGAAGTGGATTTACTAGTACTATAATCTATTTGATCCAATTAAAATATGTCTCCGTTTAAACTTCAGAAATTCAAGATACATTTTTGACTTATATCCTCCTCTTGACCTTTAGCAGAGTGTTCTGTACGCACAGCATCACTCTCAGTTGGTAAGAAGCACATTGATATATTTCACATTGGAGAAACTGAAACAGATTTAAAGAGGAAATAGCTTATTTGGGTTACTGGCAGAGTCAGGAAGATACCAGCATGACATTTTATTGAGTTTATTGAAGTGAGTATTGCCTACAAATGCAGATGGTAGGTTCAAAACATTCTGATCTGAAGTGACAGGAATAGAGTTAAGAAATGCAAAAGTAAACTCTTGGAATATATCACTATACTGAGCAAATGCATTTGCATCAGAGGAATGCAAATCAAAACCACAATGAGATATCATCTCATACCTGTCAGAATGGCTAAAATCAACAACACAACAAATATCAGGGATGGAGAAAGGGGAACCCTCATGGACTGTTGGTGGGAATGTAAACTGGTGCAGCCACTGTGGGAAACAGTACAGAGTTTCCTTAAAAATTTAAAAATAGAATTACCAGGTGATCCAGAAATTCCAATACTGGGTATATATCAGAAGAATAGTGAAAAGATATATGCACCCCTATATTTACTGTAGCATTATTTACAATAGGCAAGATACGGAAGCAGCTCAAGTGGATGCTGTAAATGAATGAGTAAAGAAGAGGTGGGACATATACGTAGTGAAGCCATGAAAAGAATGAAACCTTGTCATTTGCAATGACATGGATAGAGCTAGGGAGTATCATGCTAAGTGAAATAAGTCAAACAGGGAAAGAAAAATACCATATTATTTAACTTATATGTGGAACCTAAAAAAAAAGAAAAAGAAAAAGAAACAGACTCACAGAGAGAACACACTGGTGGTTGTCAGAAGGGAGATGGGTGGGGGATGGGTGAAGGAGGGGAAGGGGATTATGAGTTACAATCTTCCAGTTATCAAATAAATATGTCATAGCAAAGTGAAGTCCAGCACAAGGGATATAGTCAATAATGTAACAACTTTGTGTAGTGACAGATGGTGACCAGCCTTAGAGAGGCAACCATCTTGTGATGTATACAAATATTGAACCACTATGTTGAACACCTGAAACCAATGCAAAATTGTACGTCCATTAGTTTGTCAGTTGAGATAAAGGGGAAATGCAGAAGTAAACTCTCAAACTCCATGCAGGCAGCCCCTGCAGGCACATTTCCCTGAGCGCCCATCAAAGGTCAGATGATCTCCAGCCCAAACAGCCCCCCACACTCAGCTCTCAGACATCAGGTGAACAAGCTCAGTGGCATAGCATTCTTCTCTCCTGTAAAGTGATTCTTTCCTAGATGAAGTAAGGTAGGATGGGGGTGCAGAGTCCAAGAGGTCACTGACACCTGACCATGAGGCTGGCTGGCTCTGCTGTCTGCTCATACCACCCAACTGGAAAGAAAGATTTACTGCCGGCTGGCGTCAGAAGGTTCTCAGAACAGTGGACAGACCAGCAGGTGAGAGCCTGGCCATTCTTCATCAGCATAAAGGTCAGGAAAGCAGTTTTATTGGCTTGCATGCTGTGGAGTTTCCATTTTCCTAGTGACTTTCTTCACTTCAACTATTTTTCTCTTTTTTCCATTTCTTGTTTGGCCAGCTCCTCTTAAACATCAAACAAACAAATAAACAAAAAATCCACGGCCTTACTTTCAAATGGTCAGATTTTCTAGGCATGGCATGATGTGTCCCTACATGACTTATATTAGGTACAAAACCAGACTGAAATCTGTGTTTTTGCCTTGCTTACATTATTCCTTTTTAGTTAATAACAATATTAACACCTTGATAATTTACAGTTAAATTTAATTACAGAATTCATTGCTCCAAATAACAAAGTCCCTTTCTAAGATTTAACTCAATTTCATTTGCATAATGTTGATTTAAATGCTACCATGCCCAAGACATTATGTTTTTTTTTTTTTTTTTTTTTTTTTATATTATGCTTTTAACCTGACAGGTTACCACTCATGCAAATTAATTGAATGCTTCCTATCTTCTCTGAAATACCAGAAGGTGGAGAATACAGAAGAAAAAGAAAATAGGGCAGCCCGGGAGGCTCAGTGGTTTAGCGCCACCTTCAGCCCAGGGCCTGACCCTGGAGACCCCGGATCGAGTCCCACGTCAGGCTCCCTGCATGGAGCCTGCTTCTCCCTCTGCCTGGGTCTCTACCTCGATCTCTTTCTCTCTCTCTCTCACTCTCTCGCTCTCTCCATCTCTCATGAATAAATAAATAAAATCTTTTTAAAAAAGAAGAAAGAAAGAAAGAAAGAAAGAAAGAAAGAAAGAAAGAAAGAAAGAAGAAGAAGAAGAAGAAAGAAAGAAAGAAAGAAAGAAAGAAAGAAAGAAAGAAAGAAAATAACCTCTGACTTCAAGTATAAATGCAATTTTATAATCTGTCCACAATATAAAACTTGAAATCTTTCCGATACTTTTGGAGATCCTAAATGTACGGAATTTGGGGCATTCCAATCATTTTCCTTATTTCTCAAGAGGTAGAGCACAATATCAGCGTTACTATAGTAATAACTATTTTATAGAGTTTACTTCGAGCTAATGTCTGTCCTGTTCACACATTTGCCATTAACTCATGCATTTCTGAAGTGAGAGTTTATACTCATCAAAGTATAAACTCTTTGATGGCTTTTCCCTGCTCGTGGTCACCTGCCTTCTGTGTCTCTCTCTTTTCCACAAAAAGAACAGAAATCGAGGCAGGTGCTGGTCTTGATCCAAGTCATTGCCACAAAAATGTGTAACCTTGGCTTCAAGTTGGATGCCATAACCGATTGTTTGCAACATTTGATTTTAAGTGGAGAAGGAATGTAGTTATCAAGGGAAGTGATGCAAAGACATTTTTTCTTCATGGTTTCCAAGTTTCACAACCATGCCTGTGAATATGCTCACGTTTACGAATTCAGAAATACTCAGTGATTTCTCTCAACTGTACCATGAAAACTTACATTTATATCCAGCTTAATGGGAAACCCAGAAAGCAGTCAAACATTACATGCTTGAATAAAGACTATTTCCTTTATTCCAACCTAGACAGCTTCTTCTCTAAACCGTTTCTGTGTATGTGCATGTGTGTGTGTGTGTATGTGTGTGTGTTTACCTGAGCCAGATCAGCAGCCACACTGCCAGATACAGAGGCCAGAGTCTCCCAGATCCAAGTCATTGGGATTCCCTTCTACTGAATTCATCAAAATGCTATCTCATGAGTGTTCAAATACTTTGTAGCTGCATTTTGTTAGGTTTTGCTGTATGTTGATTCAGGAAACAAGCACCACCAAACCAAACAAAAACAAACAAACTGAATGAGAATGAACAGGGAAGCTTATAAAACTGGCCAATTCAGATGATTCAGACAAGGGAGAAAGAAACAAGTTGCAGGAGAAAGTACATAGGAATAACCTATAATTGACATATTTGGGTCAGTAGAAGGAAAGAGAGTGTTCAGGGAATGTGTCACGTTACCCTGTGACTATGTGTCACTGGGCTCAGCGCTGTCCCTATGGATAAAATACACTGAGAGAGAGGGAGTGCTTCTCTATCTTTCCATAACACTTTCCTCAAGAATGTCTATTATCTTGTGGCCTAAGTTGCCTTATTCTTTACTTATTGAATTATTTGCAGCAGAGCACCAGGGTCAGCTGAGTTTTGTACGTCCAGAGGTTTGCAGATGAGCCTGGAGCATGTAAAGTTTTCAGCATTGGCACAATGCAGAGACAAGTACCAAGAGTGACCAGTGTTGGAGAACTCCAAGGCTATAGATGGAGTCAAAAGAGAGATGTACGAGGGGTCAAATGCGGTTGGAAACTTATCAAAATGGCTTGTTCAAAGCCACCATGTGCAGGCAGCAGTGCTGTCCACATGTGGCCTCACAGAAGCCTCCCCACGAGCATGTTCCTTCACTGGTGCTCAGAGATGTGGGGACGGGGTGACTCAAGCTGTCCCTGGGTTTGCCCAGCCTGGAGACACACAGGCAGAGTCATGATCACAGCCCAGATGAGAGTCAAGGGTAAAGTGCACGAGAAACCACACAGAAACATCATCCGATTCACCTATCTGGGAAAACTGCTGGGGGTCTGTTGGGAGGTTCATGTAGACTCAGCTAAAGCTCTGGATGGGACTATAATCTTGCCATACTGAGATATGGAAACAATAAGTAAACATTTAGGATAGGATTTTTCTTTGCATTTGTTGAAATAAAAAGGACTTCTCAAAAATTTTCCAAACAGCCAATATAATAATAATGATAGTAAATAGTAATAATATGGAGCAGCATCTTTTAAAGTAAGCATCATGGGAGGACATTCCATCATATAACCTAATATGTTCTGAGGGGAATAATAGTTACTTGATAAGTGATTATTGCCTGACTTAGCAACAAATACTGTCTTGTATTTTTAGTTTATTTGTAGTTATCACATTTGGGAGAAGTATCTCAATCCATGGCACATTCACAGGGTAGTTAAGACCACCGGCTCAGGCTGTGCGGGCATTGGGTATGTTCCATGTAGAGTTATAGCCCAGAACTCCCTGTACCCCAAGATCTATAAAGTGAGGACAACAATGGTATTTATTACACGGGGCAGTTGAAAAAATTACGAGTTTCATCCAGTGAAGTCTTGGAACAGCATCCGACATACGTAAGGATTGAACAAGTATTAGTCATTATATAACTTGCGTCCCAGTTCCCGTCAAAGTCAGTGATGAAACTCTAGTCCATGGGATCGTGCTAAACAGTAAAGATTTTAAAAAGTTGAGGATTGGCGTATTCACAAAATACTCTCAATAAAGAAATGCTAATACTTTTTTTCCTTTAGTGTTTATACTGAGGAAGGCGAAGAAGGAAGAGGAGGAGAAACTGTACTACACAGAACAGCCTTAGTAAGTAACTCCAGAAACAGAGTATTATCTGCATTTTTGTCCATTGTTCCCAGTTTAATTGATGTATTTGTTTCGTTTAATTCTTTGTTATTTTCTTTGACCCAACTTCAAGCACTTTTGGGAGTAACACAGGTACGCTTCGAGTAAATATTTATTAAAATGTGCTATGTTTTGATGAAATTTATCAGCCAAATTCAGAATATTCTTCTTACCCTATCCCACAGAAGGCCTAAAAATTTTGTGATGCATATTTCCACCTGCTCCGTTGGGCTTAATCAGCATGTTTTAACAACCAAATGATAGTGACCGGCTTTACCAGAACATCATATGAAACCCTGCACATGAGTCAAACCAAATATGCTGTTAGAGATATAGATACATGGATTTCATACAATAGGAAATATACATATACATTTAACTATATACATGGTTATGAATTATATATGTGTGTTCTTCAAAGATCTAGTTATAGTGTATAAGTGGTATTTTTAAAAATTTTAAAAAAAAATTTCCCATGGATTTTACTTGACTTCTCTTGGATCCTGATCTTGAAGATAGATGTTCTTAAGCAATTTCATCCATCATTTGGCAGATGACCATTTTAGGAACATTACAGTCCTGTGTTTCTAAATATATACATTTTCCTCAATTTTTTTAAAGATTTCATTTTTAAGTAATCTCTACCCCCTGATGTGGGGCTTGAACGCACAATCTTGAGATCAAGCGTTGCATACTCTACTGACTGAGCCAGCCAGACACTCCCCAAGTTCTTTTTTAAATGAATGCTAAACTGGTTTCCATCCCATTCAAGACCAAAGACCCGCTTGAAATTAATTTTTTCCCCACAAAATGGTTAGCAATTATTTATGACCCCTGGAGACTTTCAGTTATCTATGAGGTACAGATACAGGTGAGCCTAGGAAACAGAGAGGAGTCAGCCATCTAGAAGGAGCAGGGTACCAGTTCTGCTGGTCCAGAGACCCCTCCAGCACGACAGCATCACGCTTGCTACTCTGAGTTCAGCGTTGCTCTTCTTACATCCTATGGGATGCTATTCCGAATGTTTCTAACAAAGGTCATGCTAAAATTGAAGTCGAATCTCAAATCCAGCAATTCTTATTTAAAAAAAAAAAAAATCCCAATGGGCCAAGGCCAATGCTCTTGTTTAGACACTGAGTCTACTGTGAAACTTTCATTTTGGGAAAATCTCATTTGCCTGCTGAATAATTCTATCTGTTGCCCTTTGATCGATAGCGTCACCATTTATTTTATCCAGCAGCCTGTTAACTTCCCAGCTAGTCTAGGCTCTGCTATCCGGGGCCCACTTACAGTCTTCTCAGGGACCGAGGGATGCTTCTGCTGTATCATGAACATCCCATCATTTTGCCTAAAGTCACCTGTTTCCGTCAGTTCTTTTCTTTCCACCATCCTTTGCATTCCCACTCCACCTTTTTTTTTTTTTTTTTTTGGTAACAATTTTGTATGAAATGTTTCCTTTCCCAATATTGTTATCTCTATTATTCTTTATTTATTGAGATACAATTGACAGAAGTTTAAGGGCCCAGGGTCTTGGTTTGACAGGCTTACGTACTAGAAAACGGTCAGCACCATGGCTTAGCGAGTACCTGCTCCTACCACATAATCATCATGTCCTCTTGGTTGTGATAACATATAAATATACTCTATTGGCAACTTTCACATCTATAACACAATATTGTTGACTGTAATCACAATGTCATGTGTTAGATCCCGAGAACTTACTTGTGTTCTGACTATAGGTTTGTGCCCTTTGACTTACATCTCCCCAATTCTCCCAACCTCCATATCCTGTTAACCACCATTCTGCTCTGTTTCTACAAATTTGGCTTTATACATCCCACTGTCAGTAATGTCACACAGTATTTGTCATTCTGCTTGACCTATCTTAGCATAGCGCCCTCAAAGTCTGTCCAGGTTGTCAAATAGCAAGTCTTACTTCTTTCTCATACCTGAATAATATTATAATATTCTGTTGTGTGTGTGGATATAGATATAGATATAGATACAGATATTATATTTTTAACCCATCCATCTGTTGATGGACTCTTAGGTTGTGAGTAATGCTTCGATAAACATGGAAGTGCAGATATTTTTAGATCCTATTTTCATTGCCTTTGAATATATACCTAGTAGTGTAACTGCTGGGTCATATCATAGTGTAGTTCTATCTTTAACAAAAGTTAAAATTTTGTTTAGGACCTCCACACTGTTCTCCAGAGTGGCTTCACCAGTTTGCATTCCCACCAACGGCGCGGGACGGTTCCCCTCTGGCCTCATCCTTGCCCACACTTGTTATCTCTTCTTGGTAACATCCATTCTGACAGATGTGATATCTCACTGTGGTTTTGATTTGCATTTCCCCGATGATGAGTGAGATCCGGCATCTTTTCCTGTAGCTGTTAGCCATTTGGATGTCTTCTTTAGAAAACTGTATTTAGTTCCTCTGCCCGTTTTTTAAATCAGGTCGTTTGTTGGCTATTGAGCTGTATGAATGCCTTCTATGATTTGGATATTAACCCCTTGTCGGATAGACGATGTGCAAAGATTTTCTCTGGCTCTGTGGGTTGCCTTTTCATTTTGTTGATTGCTTCTTTTGTTGTACAGAAGCTTTTACACTGATGAGTCCTACGTATCTATTTTTGCTTTTGTTGCTTGTGCTTTTGCTGTCATATCCAGGAAATTATTGCCAAGACCAATGTCAAGGAGTTTTTTTCTCATGTTTTTCCTCTAGGAGCTTTATAATTACAGATATTAGTTGAAGTCTTTGATCCATTTTGAGGTAATTTCTGTGAGTGCTATACGACAGGGACTGATTTTACTTCTGTGCATGTGTTTATCTGGTTTTCCCAGGATTGTGTGTGGAAGAGACTATGCTTTTTCCACTGAGTATTCTTGACTCCTTTGTCAAATGTTAGTCTACTGCATGTGTTGGGTTTTTTCGGGTTCCTCTTCTGTTCTTTGGTCTATATGTCTATTTTTATGCCAGTACCATACTGTTGGGATTCCATAGCTTTGCAATAGAGTTTAAAATCAGGAAGTGTGATGCCTCTAGCTTTGTTCATCTGTCTCAGAATTGCTTTGACTCTTCATGGTGTTTTATGGCTTCATGCACATTTTAGGATTTTTCTTTTTCTTTTTTTCATTTTCTTCTATCTCTGTGAAAAATGTAATTGGGATTTTGATAGGGATTCAGTTGAATCTGTAGATCACCTTGGGTATTATGGACTTTTTAACAATGCCAATTCTTCTGATCCATGAATGTGGAATATCTTTCCATTTATTTGTGTTTGCAGTATCTTCCGTCAATGTATTATAGTTTTTTTTCAGTGAACAGATCTTTCACTTCCTTGGTTAAATTTATCACTAAGTATTTCATTATTTTTTTAAAGGTTTTATTTATTTATTCCTGAGAGACACAGAGACAGAGGTAGAGACACATGCAGAGGGAGAAGCAGGCTTCTCGCAGGGAGCCAGATGCAGGACTCAATCCCAGATGCTGGGATCACGCCCTGAGCCAGAGGCAAATGCTCAACCTCTGAGCCACCCAGTATTTTATTATTTTTGCTGTGAATGGGATTGTTTTCTTTCTTTATTTTTTCAGATATTCAGCTGTTAGTGTAGAAACACAATTGATTTCTGTCTGTTGATTTTATGTCCTGCAACTTTACAGAATGTGTTGAATCAGCGCTAATAGTTTTTTGATCAAGTCTTGAATCTTTAGGAATTGGAATTTCTGTATATAAGATCACAACATCTGCATATAAACACAATTGACTACTTCCTTTGCGATTTGAATGATCTTTTCTCATTGCTCCAGCTAGGCCTTCCAGTACTTTGTGGAATAGGAATGGTGGCAGTGGGCACCTTTATCCTGTTCTGGATGTTTAGAGGAAGAGTTCTCAAGCCTTCAGCATTGAGCGTGATGTTAACTGTGGGCTTGTCATACATGGTCTTTATTATGTTGATAAATGTTCCTTATAAGCCAAGTTTTTGAAGGTTTTTATCATAAAGACTATTGTATTTTGTCAAATTCCTTTTCTGCATTTATTGAGATCATTTAAGATTATTTCTGTATAAAGGGGAGTTTGATTAATATTTCAATATCTTAACTCATTATTGGCCTATTCAAATATTCTATTTCTTTATGATTTAGATGCATATTTTTATAGGAATTTATCTATCTCTTCTACTCTATTTATAGGAATTTATCCATCTCTTCTACTCTAATCTTCTAGATTACCTGATTTGTTTGCATATTATTATTCACAGGAGTCTCTACTGGTCTTTTGTATTTCTGTGGTATTGTAATGTCTCTTCTTTTATTTTTGATTTTGTTTATTTGAGTCTTGTCTCTTTTTTTTTCATACTGCAGCAGAAGTTTTGCAAATTTTGTTTATCTTTCCAAAACACCAGCTGTTACCAGCCCTTAGTTTAGTTGATCTTTTCTATTGATTTTCTGGTCTCTATTTCACTCATTTCTGCTCTGATTTATGTTATTTCCTTACTGATGCAAACTTTAGATTTAGTTTTTTTCCTACTTTTTCTATTTTCATTAGTGTAAAGTCAAGTTTTTATATTTGATTTTTTTTTAATACAGGCATTTATTATTACAAACTTCCCCAAGAACTGTTTTTGTAGTATCCCATAGGTTTTGGTAGGTTGTGTTTCCATTTTCATGTTTTTCAAGGTATTTTTTTCTCATATTGATTTCTTCTTTGACTCACTGGTTCTTAAGGAATGTGTGGTTTATATTCTGCATGTTTATGAGTTTTCCAGCTTTCCTTCTGCTAATTTCTAGTTTCATATCATTGTCAGAAATCATGGTATGGTTTCAACATTCTTTGTTTTTGTTTTCAACACTCTATCATATGATTTATCCTGGGAAATGTTCCATATGGATTTGAGAAGAATGTGCATTCTGCTGCTGTTGGGTGGAATGTTCTGTATATGTCTGAGAGGTCCATTGGGTCTAAAGTATGGATCAAGTCTAACATTTCCTTGATGATTTTCAGTCTGGAGGATCTCTCCTTGGCTGAAAGTGAGGTGTTTACATTTTTTATTGTTATTGCATCATTATCTATTTCACCCTTCAGCTCTGTCCATTTTTTCTTAAAATATTTGGGTGCTCCAATGTTGGGTGTATATATTTTTACACTGTTATACTTTCTTGATGAGTGGCTCCCTTTCCCATTACTTAATGATCTTTTTCTCTTGTACTGTTTTTGGTTTAAACTCTACTTTGTCTGATATAAATACAGCTACCTCTACTCTCTTGATTTCCACTTGCATTGAATATCTTTTTCCATTCTTCACTTTGAGCCTATGTGTTTTCTTAAAGCTTCAGTGAATCTCATATAGGTCACATATACGTGGGCCATTTTTTTTTTTTTTTTAATTCATCGAGCCACTCTGTGGCTCTTGATTGGAGAATTCAATCCATTTTCATCTAGAGTAATTATTTAAATGTAAGAATTTACAAATGACATTGCATTAATTGCTCTTTTTTTTTTTTTTTTGTAGCCCATTGTTCTTTTTTTTCCCCTATATTTTTGGGTATCTTTGTGATTTGGTTTTTCAATGGTGGTATACTCTGATTTCTTTCTTTTTCGACTGTAAATCTAAATGTTCTTGCTCTGTGGTTATCATTAGGCTTACATAAAACATCTTACAGATACAAAGGTCTGTTTTATGCTGATGGTAACTCCACTTCAATTGCATACAAAAATTCTATCTTTTTATACCCCTCTCCATTTATACTTTTAATGTCATAATCGATCTCTTTTTATACTGCATATTCATTAACAAGTTATAGTAATAGTATAGTTATTTTTAATATTATTTTCCTTTAACCTTTATATTATAGTTATATAATACTATTATATTATAGAATCAGAGTGTTCTGAATCTGAGTGTATATTTACCTTTTCCAGTGTGTTGTATATTTTTGTATTGTTTCATATGACTGATTAGTATCTTTTCATTTTAACATGGAAAACTTCTTTTCTTACAAGGTGATCTAGAGGGAATGAACTTCCTTGGATGTTTCCCTGGAAAAGTCTTTATTCCTCTTTCTTATCTGAAGATAATTTTGCCATGTAGAATATTCTTGGCTGAAATTTTTTTTCTTTCAGGTCTTCAAATATATAATCCCACTTTATATGGTTTCTGCTGAAAAATCTACTGATAGCTTAATGAGGATTCCTTTGTAGGTTATAACTTTTTTTTTTTTCTCTTGCTGCTTTTGGGATTCTTTGATTTTTGACAGTTTCATTTTAGCATATCTTGCAGAAGATCATATTGAACTGAAATAATGGGGTGACTTATTAGCCTCATAAACCAGACATCTAAGCTGCTATCCAAGGCTGGTAAGTTCTTAGTCATTATTTATTTAAATACACTTTCTGCCTCCTTCTCTTTATTTCTTCTCCTTCAGGAACCCCAGTGATCCTATTTCTGGCTCTTTTGCTGGTATTCCATAGATCATAGAGGCTTTCTTTGTTCTTTGTTATCCTTTTTCCCCCCTTGTTCTCCTTTTTCTGGGTTATTTCACAGTTCCTATCCTCTAACTCGCTGATTCTTTCTATTCATTCATCTGTTTCTATTCATTGATCTGTTCTGATGTAGACATACTCTACATCAAATGTAAAGGATTTTTAAAATTATTTATTGAATTATTCAACTCCTGGATTTCTATTTGGCTCCTTTTTTATGATTTCTATCTTTGTTAAATTGTTCATTTTGTGTATTGCTTTCCTGATTTTGTTGAGTTGTCTTGTGTTTTCTAGTAGTTCTTAGAATTTCCTCAAAATGGTTATTTTGATTTCTATATTGGGTAAACCACAGATTTCCATATCCTTGGATTTGATCACTGGAAAATTATTGTAATTTTTTTTCTATATCATGTTTCCTTCATTATCCACATTCCTAGGACCTTTGTATTGCTGTTTTCACACTTGAAACAGCAGCCACTTCCTCCAATCTTTACTAGCTACCTTCAGGTAAGAAATACTTTTCACTGGTCTTGCCCTATATTCTGAGACTTTCTCTGACCTTCTATAAATACACATGCTCTACACTTCTTGCTCTTTCTTGTGGTTTAAAGTTTCAAATTTGTATGTCTTCTTTTGATATTTAATGTACCAAGAAGCTGGTAATCTCTCTCTTTTTTAAGATATTTTATTTATTTACTCATGAGAGATACAGAGAGAGAAAGAGAGAGAGAGAGAGAGAGAGAGGCAGAGACACAGGCAGAGGGAGAAGCAGACTCCATGCAGGGAGCCCAATGTGGGACTCAATCCCAGGTCTCCAGGATCAGGCCCTGGGCTGAAGGCAGTGCTAAACCACTGAGCCACATGGGCTGCCCTCTCTTTTGTTTTCAATGGTGTTGCTACAGCTCAAGATGTGGTTCCTCCCTTGCTCACAGACCCTGGCCTCTTTCCTGTGTACATTATCCATCCACTGATTCTTACACTGGCCATTTCCCTCACGAACACACACTAGGAGCAAGCTGCAGAGTGGGCAAGGTGTGTGTTGGGTACTGGAGTCATTGTGGTTGTCCATGGACTAGTTGGGCGGATCTTGGTGAGATTTCCCCTGTGGATCATGGGTCACCTGCATGCTGGAGTCAAGAAATCCATCAACAGGAACTGTGTCCATTCGTGCTGTCTAATATTCTTACCTGATTATTTCCAGACCTTCCCTCATCCAATCACAGAGCTCTTGATTTCATATTCTGGGTAGCGGTGGTTAAGAAATGGGTTTGTTTAGCAGCCTCTGCACAGCTAGGGAATCAAGACTCACTCACTATACTCCCTTTCCTCTGCCAGGAAGACTCTGGCCTCCCCCATTCTAGGCTGTGTCACCTGGAGGGAGAGCAAATGCTGGCAAAGTCCCTCTTACCTACTCCAATCCATCTAGACTAATTTTTTTTAATTGCTTAAAAGGAGTGCTAGAACTTCTCTGGAAACCTGGACTTCTACAAAGACTCCTTCCTGTGTGCATCTGCACAGGTGGTGTTTCCCAGGTGCTCCCAAACTGTGTTGAGCTGGGCTGGGCCAGTTCACAGGCTCCTCCAGATTCCACAGCTCATCCTGGGGTGTGTCTATCCTACAATGGGTGGTAGATGAGAGCCCTGTGAAGCAGCTTGGCCTTCATTGCTGGATCCCAGAGCTCCCAGAGACACTTTTGTTCATGGATGGATGCCAAGGTGGGGGATAAAAACAAAGGACATGTTATATTGTCATGAAGCTGTATTATTCTTCTTTTATAAAATATTTTTATTTAGAAAGGAAGAGAAAATATCCTTTTGAATAGTTTCAAGTAAGGCTCTGAAAATAACTTGTCTGAGAAGTCTTACATTTTTAGGAAGATAATAACAATGGATAGTATGAAAAAAATGAAGCAGTGGCACCTATCCTCGTATCTTAAACACAAACACTACATCAAAGTCAATAGAGAATTAAATTTGCCCACAAATTCACATTGTAAAACTGATATGTATTTGCTCCTTTAGATGCTTTTTGCTTTCTAATTTTCCATTCAGAAAAAATCATTTTGGCTTTTAAAAGTAATTCTATTATAATATATATTTCTATTTTCTGTGACTCTCAAAAAGTTAACGATGTATGTATATATCTGTGCATGTGTATTTTTCACAAATGGTTTGCAAATGGTTTTTATCACATGCCTATCCTACAAACAGATATTCCATTAAGTTCATCTCTTATTATCACCTCCAGTCTCAGCTTCCTGGCAATCCTCCCACATCCATCTTGGCTGCAAGCCCTCCACACCCTTAACAACAGCAGCCTCTTCTGTAGGGTTTAACTTCTGCTGGCCACTATTTTGAGTGCAGAGGCATCACTGTATGAAATCAGTGTTGTGATTTCCCCATTTTACAGGTTGGCACAAGGAGCCAATAAGAGATCAAGTCACTTGCCTAAAGTCATACAACGTACAGTTGGTAGAACTAATATCCAAATCAAGGCAGCCTGCCTCCAGAGCCCACTTTTTTTTTTTTTTTACTTCAATAACCTCCTGAAACATTTCAGTTAACCCAGCAGTTATCAGATCAATTCATGATATTTATTTTCATTAGAATTGTGCCTCTTTCCATTTCATAGTCTATCCTCTTGGAAAAGCTTTTCTTTAGTTAAATAAATGCACAAAGCACAAATTCTATGATTTTGTTTCTGAAGCAAGTCCCTCCTGACATTAACATGTGTTCCTTCCCTTCAAATGAAAAGTTTGTCCCAGTATAAATTAGCATGAAAATTTCTTTAAAAAGGATAGTGTTCTTAGATGCAACTCGTATAATGCACATACATCATAGTTAGTACTTTGCGTGGTTGTGGCCTTCCTGATATTTGTCTTTATGATTAAGTAGATAATTAGAAAGCATTTTCTAAAGGAATATTAAAAATTTCATAATGTTTCTGATACGAAACTGATTAAGAAATTAAGATCACAAGGAAACATGGCATAAGGATTCAATTCATATCAATGTTGTATATTAGTTTTGAATTTTTTTTTCTGAAGCAAAGATTAAGATATTTAGAATATTTTTCTTCCTGTAAAGTCTCAACAATGTGTCCCCCTTAAATAATTCCTTAGGGGGGAATTTCTTGTATAGTTTGTGCATCAGGGCACCAAAATTCCTTAAATGTTAAATAGCTAAAGGGGTAAAATACCCCTTCCTCTATTACCACCAAACACACTTTTTTACTTAATCTGCACCTTCACTTATGAGTTATCACTAACCTTACCAGCAGAGAAAAGTCTGCCCTTAGTCCTTGTATCTTATTTTAATCTTTTAGTTCTAATTGCCTCTTTGACTATCCATGCCCTTGACCCATTTCAGTGAGGATTCTAAGAAACTTACAAAGCTAATAACTGGGGGCTACTGTTAAAGGTTTCACAGCTCTGGTATTATTTTATGAACAGTGCTGAGGTTGGGAGAAATCAGGTGTATAAATCCTATCAGCGGAGCTGACCAGATTCACTGCAGGCACCGTTACTGCCAGCAACTGACCTCCCTAGGCATGGCTGTGAAAGACAGGCAGGTGCTTCTGAAACGACAGGCAAACTGTCTTCTTTTGTATGAAAACACTGTCAAAGTTGACTTCCACAGGCACACTCACAACAAGAAAACACTTGCACCTGTCCTATTGTTCACTCCGTATATGGATCCAATAAGTTCCAAGAGTTTTCTAAATTTACCTTCTATACAGGACGATTACCTGCCTCACAGGACTGAATGTATACACTCATCTTTTCTCTGCACCCAATGAATGTTTATGAAATGAACAAATGTAAATAGCTCACATGATTACTGAGAAACCCATCATCCATGACTGAGAAGTTGTCATTCTCCAAAACAAAGGTTTAGGGTAAAGCAAAGGAGAAGGAACCGGTTGTGGAAACACGTAGGAGGATTTTTAATTGTCTTCTTCAAAATGGGTGAAACCATCACCAAAAAGCTATTTGTATGTCTTTGTTTTTTCCTTTCCCTCACTATAGGGATTCATAAAGTGGTTTTATTTTAGTGATGGTTATTGGAGTCAGTGGAAAACTTTTCTTAATGTCTGGCTCACATTGGGAAGTGAATCTGATATCCAGAGAACTATTTGCAAGTATATCCATACCTTAAAGCATTTTACTCCTGAGTGGAAACAATTTCTAAAGAGTAAAGGTCTTACACTCTGCAAATTATCTCAGACAGTGGACACATACAGTTATCATGGCTGTATTAAGGCTAGGATGACATTTGAAACTGTTATCCACTCTGAAATGCATTGGCTTTGCTTTATCTCTCTGATAAAGTAAATATCCTCAAGCCACAGCGAGGTTTGGAGAACAAATCCCAAACGTGGATCTTGCTGATGGTTCTTTCCTGAAAAACCTCAAATTTGTGTTGAAAATTAAAACAATAAATCATGCTATGACAGGAAACAGTGTGAACCAGGCACTTTTCGACCCTCGAATGAATTGAGCACCTGGAATTCTCTGTTCTAAATCTAAATCATTGTTTCAAATCTTTGTTCTAAATCTAGAAATTTACCCAAACCATCCTGGAGCTAAATTACCAGAAAGGCAGAAATCTGAAATCATTGTTTCTATTTTAATCCCATGGTTGGCTAGTTTATTTACTTATTTTTCTGTGCAATCTCACAGTCCTCGCCTAATTACATGAACATGGAATTCTAATTTTAACTGTGTCAAAGATAGAAATCATATTCCATCCTAGGGATAAGTCACAAAGTGCCTCTAAACTAAAGACAGCATTTCAGAAAACTGTTCTCATTTCCACATGATTTCTTCTGGGACCCTTCTCGGGTACATGTCTCGTTCAAGTGCAGACTGCACTATTTCTACCCATGAAAATGTGAGCCTGTCACTTGTCGTTCAAGTCTGCATGGTCTCACCTACAAGATGGGGCTAACGAAGCTTACGTAGAGATAGAATGGCTACTAGGATGAAATTAGAAAATACATGTGAAGTGCCTGACACAAGAAAAGGCTTCAGTAAATGTAAGACATTGTCATTAAATATGTTTTTCTCTTTTGCTTTCTCTGCTGTTTCATTTCTCCCTTGATTTCTGCTGTAAATATAGCATGCAGCCACATGGAGGAAGACAGTTCTTTAGGAGTTTTAGCCAAGTATCTGTTGGAGACCAAGGACCATGGAGTTTGCCTACAGCGGGGGATGATGTGTGTTGTTCCCACAGAATGAGCATCTGCTCTAATGCCTGTACAGCTGGCACTTTCTGGAACTTTCTATGTTATACCTAGAAGGAGCTGTTTCATGCTCAAACTGATCATTCAAGGTTGTTCCTCGGAATTTCTTGAGTTTCAAGGAGTTGTCTATGCAACTCCTCTGCCTCTTGGTGTGCCATTTGGTTTTGGGATAGCCTGCACACATTGCATGAGCTGTTGTCCACTCCAGCTGAGCCCAGGTCAGTAACAACGCTGGTCTGCATGACCGCCCTGGGGCTGGCAGCACCGAGGACAGTAGTCACCTGGCTCCAAACCCCTGGTGGCCCCAGGATGGCTCTGGACCTGGGGTCCTAGGCAGGGGTAAGCTCACAGAAGGGACCACTTACTCTCATAAATGTGGCTTTCTACCCTTATCACTGCATTGGGCTTCCAGGATCATCTCCCACGTCCTCTCTTTAGGCTCTGATTGTGGGAAAATTCAGCATCTGATGTGTTCTGATAGTGGTGATAGCCATCACCCTGTAGATGGTAGCGCCATTATCATTGTCATCATCATCATTATCATGAAGACACAATTGGAGGGGTTTCTGGCTTGTTTGTTTTTATCATTTGGCCTTATTTGGAAGAATGCTGTCCATGATTTGGGAGAAGAAAATCCATGTCATTTTGGTTACTCTTTCACATGAAGGTTATGGCCTGCACATCAGTCAATTCTTATCCTTGGGGTGAACTGAGGGGCTGCCATCTTAACACACTCTAGCCCCTCTCATGCCGGGAAGGAATTCCATACAGGGTTAGAGACTAGCATGATTGCTGCAGGAACCTGCAGCAACAGCTCTGCTATCTCCAGCCTTAATGACTTTAAAACATGACCACACAATATTTGTTTCTGTCATTTACAAAAAACTCCTGGCCAGTTCTTACTCACTTTATGTTATACGGGGGTGTCTTCTCTAGAACGCCACCTTGGCCTCTACAGTTAAGGTTACTTGCTTTCCCCTTGGTTTCCATGCTGTATCACTTGTGCCTCATTCATCTCATGGAATCGTGGCTTTTTACAAAACTTGTCTTGTGAGGGCCTTAAGGCAAGGATCAACATGTTTGCTTATTCAGAGTTGGATCCCCAGTCAATGAAATAACAAAGCTCGGTATATTTAACTGGATAAATGAGTGGTCAGGAATCTTTGAAAAAAGTTTGAGTGGCCTCATTTGTTCACTCTCACAAAGATAATAAGAAGGAGGTAGAACTCAGGTCACTTTAATTGAAGGAAAAGCAAGCATGCCGGGGTAAGGAGGAAACAGACCCAGGGCATTCCTGCAGATACAAGGAAAGGAAAGAGAAGAGGGATTCTCTACAGGCTAAGGTGACGTATGTCCTTGTAAACACCTGTTTTCTTGATATAATTATTGATGGTGCCCCACTAAACTCACAGAAGTATCCCACTGTGGATGATGTTTTATAATCCATTGCCACAGAAAAGACTTAGATATTTCCTTGGAAGGAGACATGCATGTTGGGAAAAGAAATCTTATGAGAGGGGAGGTGGTTATGTGGGACATTCTGATTTGGGTCATTTGGTGACTGCAACACTAGTGGCTACAGCCCTGATTTAACTGGAACACTATTTACTTTGTCCAACCAAAAGTCAAAAAAAGCAAAAAGATCCAAATCAACACTATTGAGATAGTTTTGCTGCTATCGTAAAGGTTAAAGGCACCTATTTGTTTCCCCCTCTTTCAGGGGAAGAAACTTGATGCTCTGAGAAGGTGAGGTAGTAGAGTTTACACTCCACATTCATACTGAAACAGAAAATATCATGTGATATCACTCCAGGGAAACCATAGAAATCAAGAAATCTGAGGTCACATAAAACTGAACGAGGAGCTATAACTGCTCAAGAACATAATCTAGGATAATCACTAGTTCATTTTAAAACAATCTCCAGCCTTACTTAACACTTATTTGTTTAAGTGGAAATGCACTGAGAGCCTTATGGCAAGGTTGTCATGTGGGTTCAGGACTGGAATCCAGCATTTTAGTTTAAAATCTCTTGCAATGGATCCAGAATGTCAGAATTATTCTCAATGATGAGTAATATTATTAAAATAACCAAATTAAAATAACCTGTTAAAAAGTGATTTTGTGTTGGATTATAATAATTACTTAGAGACCTGGGAATATGTATTTTATATATATTTATATGTATATTTATATATATTTTAGTTATTATATATATTTATTACTTATTATTGGGTTGACACATGATTACATGAATATTAGAACATATTCCAGAAAGAGCTGGGATTGCCATAGACTTCTTGGCAACTCACAGTAGGCAGTGCTTGTGTTCTGAAAAGTCAATTTACAAAGTTCCCATTACCAGTGAGGATGATTGGACTGTCTATGAAAGCATGAGCTCAGGATCTGCCCTGCACAGATTGGCCCCCTAGTACATCCCAAATATATTTGACCTTTCAGATCAAAGGAATGAAACCAGATGAACCTCCACTTAACTCAGTTTCTACAATTCAGTTTGGAAATGGAGTCATATTTTCAAATATTCTATGGGTGAGGCTCCTCCAGTGATCAGTCTCAGACCAAGTCACCCTGGGAAGGCTGCCATAGAGTTCCAAGGATAGGCTGTCTGCTTCATTACAGCAAAACCAAAATATAGTGGGCAGGAGGAAGGCAGTGCTGGGTACCCAGACACCTAAACTCCACTGGTGACCTCACAGAAATCAAGCAGAAACTCTTTCTTTCCAACTGGTCACCTGTGGGCAGGACCAGATAGGGAGACCCTCTGTTGGCTCAGCTATGAGACTTCTGACTTTTCAAAAGAGAAGGTTCAAAAAATAATTAGCCCAACAGGCATTAAAATCCAGGGGAAACAGCAAGGCACTGGTCTCATAGAGAGAGACTAGTATGTTCACAGGGTTATTGTATTCCCAGATTTGAATTGAGGGCAAAGAACTCATCATAATGTTAGTAACTTAAAAGCTGTTCACCTATTCTCATAATACCTGTAACTTCAGAGACAAACTTGTTCTAGGATCTGGATAATCCTGTTCTCGATAAAGCCATTGGCCCTGCGTGAGGAATGATCAGAATAGCACTTGAGGTGAAGATGGGTAGAACGACTTTGGGGAGTCATTCTGTGGTTTCTGCAAGCCAGGGTGGTCTGTTCCCGGGACCCTGTTTCCACCCTAGGAGCTAGGGTTCCCATGCAGGAACTCTGTTTGGACACTATTCAGCCCATAACCTAACTTCACTAAAATGAAAACTGACCTTGACAATGGGGATGGTATTATTCTCCTCTTTGTCCCACGTGGGAGGTCATTCCGCTTTCCCTCCATTGGTCAAATAACTCATCATCCCTCCAAAGTCACAAAAATCCCAGCTTCTAAGTTAATTCTTCTCTAATGACTGGGGTCTAAACCTGACACTTCACATCTCTGAAACTTTGTTTTGTTGTAGTTAGAATTAGTATCACTCATAACTGTCCTCTAATTTATGTATTAAAAAGATAGTAAATGAATTTGTGCTTACAAGGGATCATACAGATGCATTTGTGCAGTATAATTGTTTTCTTGTGAATTCTATATTGTGTAACATGTGCAGAATAGAAAGTAAACTGGCCACTGCACTGTATGTCCTTCATGTTGCCACCATCTAGACTGGGTATTATTTATAACAGGACCTCTACTCAAGTGACTGCATAGTAAAATATCTATCAGTAGTAGAATGTCCATGAAAAGGATGGGTAGAATGGGTGGGTAGATGTAATTTAGTGTACATTTAGAGCTAACTGACTGCCTTCCCAGACAGGTGTCCCATTATTTTGGAAAATAGCATAAATTGCAACGTACCGACCTAATTGTATCACAGAATCCTTGACCCTCCGGAAACCCTGGATCCCTGGTTTTAGATTTTCCTTCTTTACTCAGAAGGAAATATAATCAGGAGAAAGTGTAGCAACTCTACAGGAAGATCAGCTTTTCTGAGGGAGAAGAAAAAGAAATATGAAAAAATTGGACGGTCGTAGCTTTGGAAAAGGAGGGAGCAAAAAAGTTGTCTTGATAAAGAGACTGTGCCCTTTGGTGAAAGAATGCAGGATGGATGAATTGCAGGTGATTGTCAGGTTGAGAAAATGGGTGGGAGACAAGGGTCGACCCCACTGAGACTGCTCCTGGCACAAGATGTCATGGGAGGAAGGACCCCAGGATATTGTCGGGTCCTTTGGGTGAGGAAGTAACTTAACTAACTTGCTGATGTTTTACCTTCAGATGGTCTCTCAACACCTGACCAACTGCATATTTTTCTCTGGGCTGGACTCAGGGGGCTTGCTGGGAAGGCAACTGCCCATCTCAGCAACAGCAATCCTACTGTAGAGCAAGTGAACCTGTTACCCCCTTTTATATTGAAAGACTCAGCAAGTCAGTTTTGAATAACAGACACGTGTAGACACATCTGCTCGTCTGGATCGCTGGGCTCTTCCCTGAGGTGAACGGAGCACCACGGCTGCCTGTTGAGTGACAGAGTCGATCCAGAGGTTTCAGAAGGAGATAGGGCCCACCTTCCACTAGACCTTATTCACTAGACTGTACCTTACACCAGCTGCAAAGGGGAAACAACATAATTGATTTGGGCATCAAAAATCCCCCCACCAAGGCCTGCGGTACATCTGCGATCCTCACGATGGACTAGACCACACAGGAGCCTTCTGTCCAGCCTTGTCTCTTGATCTCCCCATTTCTCCCTGCCTCAGGTCTGGCAGTTTCCTGGTTTTTGTGGGGTTTAACTGTCCCATTCCCATCATCTTCGATGCATAAGATAACACAAAGTGCTCTCTGTTCCTTACAACTAAGAGACGGAGAGAACGTGGCCTCAAACACACTATTCTAGATTAGTCACTGCAGTTAAAAAAATGATCTCTTGTGTTTGTGATATTTATTATAAGCTTCCGAAGAACAGCATTTATTTGCTTACTTTTTATCACAGTGGCAGCTATCAATGTTTCCCGTATGTTGATCTGAATAAGTGAGTGATGCCAAAGATGAAGCAGCTTACCCACTCGACAGTATCTGCTTCTGCACTTTGCCCTCCAAATGGTCCAGACAGCACAGAAGTCACATTTCTTTGGCCCCAGGATTTAACTGCTGGTCACATTTCTCTTGGGTTCCCTTTTTCAAAAAAAAAAAAAAAAAATATATATATATATATATATATATATATATATTTTTTTTTTTGTCCTAAATCTCTGCGGTGCATCATTTGCTGAGCTTTTTGGCAAGTGTTGTCTGAAGGCTGCTGGGAAGCCATAAAGATGTGAGAGGAAGAGCTCCCTTTTATGTCATGGACAAAAAGAAGCCAACTGCAAGTCAGGTGGCCTCTGTGAACCCACGGGTAGAGTCTGGGGTCGAGCTACTTGGTGTGGGTTCAGGATACAACTAAACTGGACAGTCGACAAAGGAGAAACTGTAAGCAGGACCTTGAGGTCAAGTTCACAGGACACTAAGAGCATGTATCAGGGATCACAGGGAGTTCCTTGCAGAACCCTAGGAGGGGGAGGGGAGGGAGCAGCAAACCGGGCTGTAGCAAAGGTCACTTTGCAGCAGCAGTTCCCAGGTAGAGATACTGAACCTCAATGGGGACCACTGTCAAGTTCAGATGTCCATCATCCCCGCCAACTGAGGGCAGATCCAAACTTGCCTGCTCACTGCACCAGCCATGTGGGGTTCCTCAAGCCTCTTCTCCTGTGGGTACATGTCTTGTCCCCTCGCAGGCCCATCAGTCATATCTTGTGAGGAGGATATGCTGTAGGATGTCTGGTCATCCTCCTTTGGGGAGTGTTGGCTTTCATTCTTGCAGGCATCTAAATTACTGGCTGGTCAGCTAAGGGTTCACCATGAGTTTCGGGGGGACACAGACATCCGGACTATAACAGGTCCTCACAAATTAAGCATCTACAGCATATGGCCCAGCAAGTCCACTCTTGGGCATAAAAGCAGTCACTCAAACAAATTCTTGTCCACAGATGTTCCTAGGGTACTGGTCACCATAGCCCAGAGGTGGAAACAACACAGGTGTCCATCATCAGATGAATGGGCACATAAACTGTGGTGTGCAAATACAATGTGCAGCCATAGAAAGGCATGAGGTGCTTCAGCACACCACAGCACGTATAATCCTATAAACACTAGGCAAAGTGAGATAAGCCAAACAAAAGCCTCTCACACAATATGTAAATATAACTGAAAGAATAAATAAGTGACATGTGATAAAGGGTATGGAAAAGTTCTATCAACCTGCCAAGTACGCTATAATTAAAGTTTAGAACTGGGCACAAATACTCTGAAGATGACCGTCATAGAACCTTCTGGAATTCAGTCCTACCAGGAGTGTCCTGTGAAGAGATTGACTCAGCTAACTTTAATGACTGTGCAAAAGAAGTGGATTCAATGCTTTATGTTCTCCAACTTTACACTAGAGCCTGTCTAATCTATAATTTCAAGACTAGAATGATTTTTCCTTAAATGTTCTGGGAAGAAGATTACGCTTCTCGTGATTTTTCTGCTGATTGCTTGGCTATTCGGGTCCCTATCCTTAGGAAACAGCCAATGCCTACCGTGGACACAGGAGGACCTTGGCATTTGCTCATGGGTCTCTACTCTTCCCTAACCCACCATCTTCCCCGTCTTCAGTAACATCCCCTGAAGGCAGAGGAAGGCGACTCTTCACTAGGGCCTAACCACTTCCTCTTGAAGAGACAATGAGTTTGAAATTGGGTAAGGAGGCTCTGCCTAAAAATAGTTTTTAGTATAACCCAGGTTAGAATCAGGAAAACCAGTTAGAAAGCTATTAGCTCATGGAGATGGGAAATAGGACATTTCTTTGGACCAAAAAGAGGAAAGTGGATATAATAAGAAGTCAAATCCTAGGTATAGTCTGAAAACAGAACAGAAAGGATTTGCTGGTGAGTGGGCTGTGAGGTGAGAGAAAGGGAGCACAGAAGGGTGATATCAAGGGTTTTTGGTTTGAATTACCAGAAGATTAGAGCTGCTGTTTATCAGATGGTATGAATTCTATCATGAGCAGGGTTGAAACTGAGAACCAAGAACTCTGTTTGGAGTATGCTGAGTTAGAGAGGCCATCTAGGTACACAGGGGAGACCTCAACTGCTTCATGGCACTTGTGAATCTAAGGTTTAGCTGATATATCAGGTCTGGAGATATTAATTTGAGAAAAATCATTCTACAAATGACTGAATCAAGAGACTGCAGAACATCACCTAGAAGGAGTTTAGGTCAAAGAGAGAAGTGATTTAAGCATTTAAACCCAGTACTGATTCAGTTTTTACTCATAGGTTAGGAAGAAATCAATAAAATAATCTGAACTGGAACACTTAACCAGGTTGAAAAAAAAAAAAAAAAAAAAAGCTAAAGAAAGAGGTACTCCAGAAGTCACGTGTAAAAGTTACATAATGAAAATACCCCAAATCAAGCAAAATCAGGTTGCCAAAGTACGCATGATACAAAACTATCCGTATGAATAACCCAGTACTTGACACACACACACACATCAGTGAATACTTCTGCATGTGTTTACATGTCCATACACATTTTCTAGAAGACTTCACAGGAGTGAATAACTCTGGCTACCCCTAGAGAGTAGCAGAGAAAAAGATGGAATAATCGGAAGTAAATTTTTATTTTTTGCTTCACAATCTTGTTTTGGTTAAAATTTTTCATAAGTGTCACTTTCATAATAAAGATTGTTTAAATAATTTTAAGAGATTGATATACTATGAAAAATATGCACAAAATATACATTAACCAATGTTTTGTTTTTACATAGTTTTTTTTCTTTTTTTATGTTATAGTTCTCAATTAAAAATTCTTGAAATTCATGAAGCTCCGTATTTGCTTTTTATTAATAAAACTGTCTCAAAGCAATAGGGTCAAAGTAAGATAATTATGAAGCTAATTTCTCATTTACGTGATTCAAATAAAGCATGGCAATCTTGTTAGGTTTTCTTTTTCTTGTTTTTTTTTTTTTTTTTTTTTTTTTTTAAGATTTTACTACTTATTTATGAGAGACACAAAAGGATAGGCAGAGACATAGGCAGAGGGAGAAGTAGGCTCCTCGCTGGGAACCTGATATGGGACTCGATCCCAGGATCCTGGGGTCATGCCCTGAGCCAAAGGCAGATGCTCAATCACTGAGCCACTCAGGTGCCCCTTATTAGAGTTTCTTAAAAAGAAAAGAAAGAATAGCATGATGTATGGTACGGCAGGAAAAGGCCACAGTTAAGGGGCAGAGGGTTAGGACTGTGATGTGATCTCCACCATTTCTGTGACTTCAGGTAATTACAGTCTCTGTGCTTAAATTCCTAGATAACCAAGGTGATAATGATGCCAGTTTAGTCCTAGAGATGGTTACCTGAGTGACACAAGCCAACCCAGTCCATAAAGTACCATGAGTATTAGGATGGCTGTTGTAGGCATTCGCTAAATCTCTGATCATTTGCTTCCCACACCTTGTTTGCAAGAGTTAGGATCCCACAGGTACTTTGTAGAGCTTAATAATTATCAAGATTTTTATAACCCTAATACTTGGAGATGAAATTATGTCATGCAGGACTCACTGACCAAACCCTGAAGACCTCAGGCTACCCCTGAGCAGTGTCCTATAAAGTCCCCTTCTCTCTCACTGCTGCAGTGAGAGGCTGTTAGTCAATTCATTCCCAAATAAGCCTAGCTTCCTTAACAGTTCTCACTGCTCAGGCATTATTTTCATCACAGTCAGCATGCATTTTGTTCTTTATTCATTTCATCCCATTTGCTTTTAGAGTTTTGTCCATGTTAGCTATTCTTTTTCAGGATTTATGTCTCAAAAGAAATCATTCCTCTAATAGGAATGTCCTCAAACCTACAAAAAAAAAGACAGAACGGTTCTTGAAAGCATGGTTGTCACACACCTGACCCCAAATTCTTTCTGGCTACATAAAGTTGATGCCTATAAGATATATTGTACGTAGCACATGAACTGTGAACACTGCAGGAAAACTCTTTTTCATCTATTCTGGCCAAGCGGTATATTCATATTTACTAACAACTGGGATCTGGAATTTGAGAGGGATAAGAAAAGCATTTGCCCCCAGTAAGCTGCCATACATTTTTATTTAGGTTTGGAATAAGGGAAAAAAGTGGGACTATATGCTTGCAAGACTTATTAAATCAGTTACCATTGTCACAAGGGACCCTGGATAAACAGTGTAGGTTCAAGACCATCATGAGGTCTAAGAGAGACTGTCCCTAGGATAGCTCACTCTCCCCAGGCTTCCCATCAAAAAGTGTCCAGTGAAGGGTCACAGGCATGTGCCATAGTAGAGGAAACACGATGTGGATGTTATTTTTGGGAAATATAGGTTTTGGGGCAAAGATACCAGGAGAGGTGTCAAGGGGACTCCTTGGAACCCATGTCTCTGATCCCTCAAGAGATAAGCCAGTGCTTGTCTCAAGGTGCCTGACCCCCCCATGTGAGGAGGTGGGACGACAGGAAAATGTGTCCTCCACCCACCAGGCCTCCCACATCAGCCTCTCCCTCAGTGTTGTTCTGGTGTACATGCTGCCTAAAGACCCAGAAGGAATTGTGAGTCCTTTGTGAGTTTCTCCTGAAGAAGAGCTGACTGATTTATGTTCAGATTTTTCTAGCATATTATCCCCCAAATTTTCTATTTTTGAGTTATTGTATAAGTGGATCTTATACAATAAAAGTGAATCTTTTGCTGATTTGAATTCTAGCTTTAAAATGAGATGAAGATTTCTAACTATTAAGGAGCCTCATATTATTTCTCAAAAGGATCTTGCCCTTAAATACATTTGGGCACTCTTTTGTCCATTTTGTTAGCTTTAATCAGTATCTTTGCTGCTGCCTTTATACCATCCCTATCAATCTAATGTCATGAGGTTCTATGAGTATCTGGTAATTCAAGACTGCCATGGACTATAAAGCCTGGGGTAGCTGGGAAGATCATTTATCTTCCTACCTTTTTCTTTAAATGGAGTCCATCAGTTTCTGACCTGAGGGTGTGAAAATTAGCTGAATGTAGAGGCACTAGACTCTGCAAAATGCTTGGGGTACAACTGTCTGTAAGTTATTAACTCTAGATTTGTTCTTTTTTTTTTTTTTTGCCAGTCTTTGAGAATAAGAATATAATACTTCATGTACCATTATATGAATTTTTAGATGTAGAGGTCTAGCCATACAGGGATCTAGTATATGGAAAGCTGGATCTATCTATGTAACTATGGATCTGTGATGTATCTTATTTATTGAAAGTCATGAGCTCATACTGACACTTCCGATTCTAACAGGGTTTGCCCAAGTTTCCTTCCTTTCCACGTATGTACATCCATTCACTGACAGTGAGAATATGGCTTCCTCTATCCTTAATGTGTGCATTTGATCAAATTTCCTACATATAAGCAATCTGCCACAGCTGCTGCCCCACCCTCCTCCTTGGAGATGGCCCCTGCTCTCACCTCCTGTGTGGTTATCAGCTCCTCCTGTACATGCTTGGAACCTCTGTCCTGGGCTATAATCATCCGTGTCTTGGTGTCTTCCTCATTTTATTTGAGATTCAGCACTCCAGAGCCAGACAGCCCCCCTATGTGATGTTCCTTCGTACTCCAGCTTTAAGCTCCTTTCGCGATCCGTCCCTCTGTTGGCCATCCCTACTTGCTGGGACTCTCACTCTCCTCTCCTCTCTGATTTTGTGCAATTGTCCATTTTGGTTGGCTTTACCCAGTGGCTTTCATGGCTCAGGGAGATGAGGATGGAAAGACCTAAAAGGAGAAAGAAACATGAAGAGGAAGAGAAGGAGAAAGAATTTTCTTTTTCACCCGTTGTGTACAGGATCGAGTCCCACATCGGGCTCCCTGCATGGAGCCTGCTTCTCCCTCTGCCTGTGTCTCTGCCTCTTTCATTCTCTCTCTCTCTCTCTGAATAAATAAATGAAATCTTTTTTTTTAAAAAGAAACTTTTTACCCGTTGTGTAATTATCATTCATCTTTCAAGTCAAAATTATTTGCATATCATGAGAAAGAGGGAGGATGAATGCATTGCATGAATTACACTCAGCTAATAAGAGAGAAGGAGGGTGGAGAGCGCTTACACATTAGTAACTGTTTCCAAGCTCAGTGGGACCCTAACACTCTGGTCTGTATTTAATGTGTGCAAGAGTCAGGTCAACCACTGGATACATCTCATTCAACATCTTAAATTTCAAGATGATTAAAACTTCTTTGACTCTTTTTGGATGTATTACAACATGTAGGAACTCCTCCACCAGGGTCTAGGTTATGGTTTAGCTTATTTTCTACTCTTCTTATAAGCCTGGTAAATAGGACTATTTTCCACCTGGAAATTTCCCAGATGAAAGGCAACTCTGTATGGAGCCAACTTAACCATGTTCCTTCATAAAATCATCACAGAGGATCTCAGTACTATCTTCCAGTGATTTTTATTAAAGAAAATAATGTATTAAATGGCTTTGTAAATTTTAAATATTTACATAAGTCTCATTATCAATCCTTTCCAAGAAGCATTTTCAGTGGCCTCAGCTTCAAAATGCACAGTTACCCTTATATGGTTAGTACTAAGCTCCCTTACATCAGTACTACTGTGACTACTACCGTACTGTCAAAAAAATCTGTGGATCTAAAGTCATCTGTCAAATGATGCTGTATGGTTCTAAATGCTTTTTTATCTCATTCTTGGAAAGAGTAGGAAGTCTAGGACATAAAAATTGATATTTGAAACTATCACTTTGAAAATGTGTTTTGTTATTCGGTAATTCAAAATTGGAACACTGGATGGATTGCCATGTATGGATGTTGGCTCCCATGCTTGGATGGCTTGGCTGTGTGGCCAATAGGCCACGTATCTTTTCTCAGCATCCCTCTCTGTGTCTATAAAATGGAATCTAGCATGGACGAGAATCAAAGCAGAATTCTGTATGGTTTTTATAGCATCTCCCAGTTATGAAATAGTGATTTTTATCATCATAATGTATTTCTTAATTGCTTTTCTTAAAAATCAAAAGAATCCTTAGAAAAGGAGGCAAATAAACATGACATATGAAGATTACAGGAAACACGTGCTCACAGCCTTCGCTCCAGGCTTACCGATCTTACCCCTGGCCTGCACACCTCTGGCCACCACGCAGCCTTCACCTGCTCTCATACCAACCTGCCTGGAATTAATCACTTTCTTCTCACTGACGCATCTCCTTCAGCTACCTGATGCTGCAGAGAGTTCGAGGCAAGGAGCCCCAGCACAATGAACAGCAAAGAGCCAGGGTGACTTCTGGATTCAGCTGGGCCTCAGAGCCTCATGCACAGTGTGGCCACCCCTTTGAGAGCCCCACCTGCCATGTGGAGCCACAAGGCATCGCCCTTCTTTCCTGAACACGACTGGCCTGCTGGGCTTGACAGCCCTTAGTTCTGTTACTCATCGTGATCACAAATCACATGTAGGAGATTTGCTGGCACAAAGCACACAGGTTTTTCGGATCCCTTCACCTCAGGACATTGTCTGGTTGTCCCGTCCATTGGAGACACCAGCCTGTCCCTGAGGCCTTTGGAATGTGCACTGACCTTAGAACCTGCTGCCTCCCTCTGTGCTTGACACTTGCTGTTCCTCCCAAATGATCTTTTAAAATCCTCTCTGGGGGAGCTCTATGGCTTCCTGCCTCTAGCCTACCTATCTTGTTTTCCTTATTAAATTCTCTCTTAGCGCATTCTAAGAAGAGCAAAAGCCTTGTATTTCACGATGTATTGACAGGCCAAATGGACAGACCCAGTATCACTCATCATAATACATAATAATCAGTTAATCAAGATACTTGGTTCATGACACTGATACTGCTAATGAAAATAACACTAGTGGGTTCCATGCGACCACTCGTCGTGATTAAGACTTTCCACATGTTACCTTATTTTCAATGAAACACTTTGGGACCTTCCAGCCCTGATCCCATTTACCAGAGGAGGAAACTGAGTTTCAGAGAGGTTAAGTCATTCAATAAAGGCAACACAGCTGATAGAGACTCAAGTTCTCGATTCCTGTTGGGTGGTCCTGGAGTGCAAGCTTTTGGCTGTATGATGCCACCTCCGAAATTCTCTTTGGTGCTCATTACTATGGGCTTCTATTCCAATCATTCCAGCTTTTGGAAACTATGATTTTTCTATTTACTTGGTTGCTTTAATATACCACCAGATAATGGTGGCTTAAACAGGATGGACGTTCTCTTTCTCTGTCTCCTTTGCCCACACGGGCTTCTGCCCACCCTCTGGCTGGCTGGGTCTCTCTCTCTCTCTCTCTCTCTCTCTCTCTCTCACATAGACATTGATGGAGCTTTTGTTATGGGGAACCCAGGAATAGAGGGCCTACCATCTTGTCATCCTGCAATCTTCAAGGGATGTTTTCCTGCTCTACTTGTTCTGAGCTGGCTCCCTGCATTCACACTCACACTCAGGCCCTAATAAGGAAGAAACAGAAAGGGAAAGGTACGCTGTTTCTCTTTTTTTTAAGGACATCAGTCTAAATTTATACAGACTGTTTTCGTTTACGTGCCCCTGGACCAAATTCAGCCACGTGGAAGCATGTCTCACCAAGGATGTCCAGAAAAGCTAGAGACTATATGAGGAGCTATTCCTCTATTAATTCTTCTTAAGGAAGAATGAATGCTGGGGCATAACTAACCAGCGGTGTCTGCTGCACTTAGGACAGTGTTGAGATAATGTTTGTTTCGAAACCCATGTCCATCTGCCATGTCCATTATTAAAAATCCCTGGCTGAGGGGTTCAGTAAGCTCCCTGTCGTTGACGAATACTCCATCATGAGTCAGATCCACTTAATGACCCATGATCACCCAGACGCCCCTGTAGTGTCATGGGGAACTCTAAAGACACTTCCCCTGTGCCCTTGTCTGCTGGGCTTCTGGGGATAGTGGCTGCTGTCCTTTGCCCACAGCCATGAGCCTGATCAACATGGCCCATCTTGCATGGATCCAGTCCTCCCTGAAGCCTCCCTGCCCCTGACTGTTCAGGCCTCGAAGCTGCCATAGGCAGCCTCCCCAACTGGGCACAGCTGCCCAAGGCCCCCGGTCTCTTGCTGATTCACTTAATCCTGCTCACGTGAAATCATGAGTTTCTGGCTGGGATCCCAACTGACTGAAACCAAGAAACAAAACAAAAATCATTAGAATCCATATCCTTTGGTGCACTGCCCAAAATGCTTGTGATCCCAGCAGAGAGTGTCATCAGTATCAGCCATGGCCAAGGTGCCACTCTACGTCCCTGGTGGATAATGTGAATCAACACAGTACTTCCTTGTCCTCCCAGCACACCTGTTGTCCTTGGCAAAGCTGATTTTTGTTCTTGAGATCCACTCCTACTTTATTGTGTGGCAATAGTGGACAGCTCTGGGCTGGGGGGACACCCTGGAGCAGAAGTCAGAGAGTCTCCCGCCTTTGCTCCTCTGCACACTCTCTTACCAGCTGTGTGCCACCGTGACTCACTTGTGACTGCAGATTATGTCACATCACATCTGCAGTATAACCACAATTATAAGACATTTTCCTGAAACAAGGATAGAGAAAGGGTTACAAATTTCGAATCAAAAGAGGAAATAACTTTAATTGTAAAGGACCGTGCCTTGAATCAGCTCCAAAGACACTTCTTTTCCTGAGGATGAAGTTACCTGCGGAGGATCCATTTATTTTAATTACAGTGGCCATCACTTTAAAATATCATATGTGTCTGTGTATCTGAAACAATCAGGTATGTAGGAGGTAGGATTAAGATTTTAATTTTAACACTTCACTTTAGGTAAGAAAGAAAAAGAGAGAAGTAGGATATAAAAGTAACAATAACAAAGATTTGAAGAATTTGTTTCATAAAATATAATACTGGGGCACCTGGAGGGCTCAGCGGTTGAGCATCTGCCTTTGGCTCAGGGCGTGAGCCTGGAGTTCCGAGATCGAGTCCCACATCAGGCTTCCTGCTGGGAGCCTGCTTCTCCCTCTGCCTGTGTCTCTGCCTCTCTTTCTCTATGTCTTTCATGAATAAGTACATAAAATATTAAAAACAAATATATATATATATATATATATATATATATATATATATATATATATAATACTGAAGAATTTCCTTCAAAGGAAAAATCAGTTTGGGGATATGCTGTCCTAACTCTACTGAAGGAAAAGAGAAACTATTAGTACATTTTTTTCTAAATAAAACATTAGAAAACAAAGGGATGGGAATTAACAATATCTTAAAATAATCATAGACTTTAGTTTCATTGTATTTTTGTTGAACAGGAGAAAACAAAATCTAATTTTATCAAGGTTTTATGTGAATATTAAAACTTATTTCGACATCACTATGCCTTTAATGTGGAATTTTAATTCCATTACCATCTTTTAGAATTGTATTTGTTAAAAGTACTTTTAAAAAAAAAATGGAATCTCTTATTTGTTTTTCATACTATCAAGAATACCTAAGATAATCAATAGAGAAAAGCTGAAAATAATGACAGTTAATTTTTATTATGCATTTATTATGAATCAAGCACTGGGCTAGAAGCTTCATATTGATTAGCTGTTTCATCTCAGGTTACAACAGGTTACATTTATTCACATTTAATACAGAATTTGGAATGCTTGATGCACCCTAATTTACTTAATCATCACGTCAACTCTACAAGGTAAGGACTTGTACTATCTTCCCTTGCGGAATCTGGAGCACACGGCAGCTAAGCAACTTGCTTATAGATGCAGGAACTGGTTGATGCCATAGTGGTATAGGAATCCCAAACCTGCTCTCACAGACAAGCCACTTCATCTACATTTAACAAAGGAAGAAATTGAGTCCTAACAGTTCAGTAATTTTTCAGAAATTGAGTCCTAACAGTTCAGTAATTTTTCTAAAGTTATACACAAGAAATTAATGGAGATAGGTTATAAATAAAGGTTAATTTTAATGTTCTAATAGTTAAATTAGAAATGAAAGCCACTAGATCACTGGGTCTGAAAACCCCAGAAGCACAGATGTCCTGTGACCAGGCAGCCAATGGCACAGAGAGGCTGGGATAAATGACCCACAGACCGCATGAGCTGGAGACCCCAAGTTCTTTCTGACGCACTGAGCCATATCCATTTGGATCTAACATACCTGAACTGGAGATAAAGAGACCAGAGAGTTGTTTTCTTCTATTACTTCACAGACCGCTTTTCTGGTAATAAATTCTGGACCGTTTGGAAAGTTACTAAACTCTATGCCTTGACCCTTAAAAGACTATTTCCAGTCACAGTGCTGGAATTAATATGCAAATGAACAGAAGTCAGGGCACTTTCTCACAGAGCAGCTGCCTCATGTATAGACAAAGCTGAGCTTATAGTATAGCCAATGCTTCATATAGAGTCGCCGTAAGTCAAAATCATTTTCAGGTTTTTCTTGGTGTGAACAAAGTTAATGTTCATTCTAATAACCTCATACACTTAAAATCTTAATTTTTCATTTTAAAATTAAGTGTATGCGTATATTTAGAGATTGGAAGCTAACATTCTAGGATTATAAAAATCAAATGCTTTTTTCATGAGAGAAGAAAGACCTCAAGGCTGTAATACCCCCTTTAATATCATTTTTCAGTTCTGCACTATATAACTATCCTTTGGAAAAAAAAAAAAAGCACTTATGATGCTGAGCCAGTATTTTGAACTCTGTATTAGTGAGCTCGCTCCATAAGATTAATCTGTGGATTTGGTAAAACATAAAGCAATTATTTAAATCAGAACCTCTATCTGGAAATGTACTTTGCAAATACATGTTCAATAGTGCAAAACTTATATATGTGTTCATTAACAGAGGTGAAGATTAGACCCTGGGTATTTATTAATAACTTAATAATAATAAATTACAATCTCTGAAATCCAAAGTTAACTTTTTCAAATTATTGCTTGAAAAAAAATATATTTGTCCTACAGGAACTATGAACATGGAAGTATATCCCCAAGCTGAACTCCTCATCAGATGCACCCCTTCATGCCTGAAGAGCAGGGCAGAGGGTGGTGGCCACTGGCCTGGCCTCTGTATTTACTATATGTGGTAATTGTTCAACGGTGAACTGTCACTTTTTTTTAAAAGAGGCAAAGGACATATGCCCCAAAGGGGCTTTTAACAATTTTAGATTAAATTTTCTCCAAGGAAAACATAATTCTTTATGTCATAAAACTGTAACCTTCAGTTTGGGCAGTAAACATGCTGAATTCTGGGCTCAGTTTCATTACTACTAACCTGCAGCCCTGTGGCATCCACTTTCCCGATTCACTTCTGCAAAAACGAAAATACGAAGTGGTGGTGGGAAGCAATATAACCCTTCAGTTTTTAAATAATGCTGAATAATACTGAAAGTGAATTGAAGTAAATTTGCCAAAATATTCAGAATAAGAGAGTAGCTCAATTCCATTAGTTTCTTAATGATAGCAGAATAAACTGACATAGTAATAAATCTTTATTTATTACTCTGTCAAACTATCCCACTTTGATATAGTCAACTCAAAAACAGTTTATTGAATAACTGCTATGTATACCAGGCGTTATGTTAGGATCATGGGCAAATAACATGGGTAGGTTCCAATTACTTCTCTCGAGGTCCCAGCACACATGGAGAAAAACAAGCCAAGCCAACAGAAGAACTGTCAACTAAAGTAAAACATGATTAATGAATATCAAATGCATTTTTTGTTCAGAAGTAGATAAGCTGGTCTTAACATTCATAGCGAGAGACAAGGGACCTAGAGTAGTCTCAACAATCTTGAAAAGAAGAACAATGTTAAAGGACTTATAATACCCAATTTAATAACCTGCTGCAGTAATCAGGACTGTGTGGTACCGATTAATGGAAGACATGTTCATCAACAGAACGGAGAATCCAGAAATAAGCCTATATATTATTTCTTTTTTTTCAAGTTTGAGTAGAACACTCAAGGATAAAAATAAATGTTTTTCCAACAAATAGTAACTAGGAAACTGAAAATCCACATGCAAAATAATGAGTTTGGATGCCAACCTCATACTGAATGCAAAAATCACAACCAGTGGACCTAACACCTAAATGTAAAAGCTAAAACTACTTGGAGGGAATGCATGTGGATAAATCTTCCTAATTTTGGATTAGGAAACAATATCTTAGATACGATAGTGAAAGCGCAAGAAATGAAAGAAAACTTAGAAAAATTAGACTTCATCAATACCTAAAATACTTGTGCTTCAAAGGAGTCGTTTGACAGTGTGAAATGACAATCCACAGCATGGGAGGAGATGCTTGTAAATAATATCCTGAGAAGGAACTCGAGTTTGGAATATGTGTAAAGACCTCTTACAGCTCAACAATTAAAAAGACAAGTAACTCAACTGAAAAATAAGCAAAGGACCAGAGCGGACATTTATCCAAAGAAGATATGCTAACAGTCAGTAAGCACATGAGAAGATGCTCAGCCTTAGTCATTAAAGAAATGCAAATCACACTACACTGAGATACACCTTCACAATCACTTGGATGGCTATGGTCATAAATCACAGGGACAGTGGAGCACCCGGGTGGCTCAGTGGTTGGGCATCTGTCATTGGGGCAAGTCATGATCCTGAAGTCCTGGGATCGAGTCCCAGGACTCGATCAAGCTTCCTGCAGGGAGCCTTCTTCTCCTTCTGCCTATGTCTCTGCCTTTCTTTCTGTGTCTCTCATGAATAAATAACTAAAATCTTAAAAAAGAAAAAAAAAAGACAATGACTAGTTTGGTGAGGACGTGGAGAAATCAGAACCCTCATATCTTTGTTGGTGGGAATGCAGAATGTTGCAGCCTTTTTGGAAAACAGTTGTGTTGTTCCTCAGAAAGTGAAGCATTCACCCTATGACAGCCATTCTACTCCTATGTGCTTACTCAAGAGAACTGGAAACAGGTGTACACAAAAATTTGCACACTAATAATCATGGGAGCATTCTCCTAACAGCTGAAAGGTAGAATCGACCCTATGCGTGCTACATGCTACAGATACATACACAGCACATGGTACATGCTGTAATGCACATGGCAACAACCCAAGTGAAAGAAATCAGGGCATTTCATATAAATATAATCATATAGTAGGTGGTCCTCTGTGTCCCACCGTCCTCCTCAGCAGGCCCTGGGTCTGACTCAGCGGGGGTTGAGTAAATGCTTGCTGAGCTGTTCAGCAGAAGAGTGGGGCAGGCATAGAGGCTGCAGCATGTTTTTCATCCAGTCAGTAATAAATTAAGGATTTTCCCACTTAGCTCTCTTAAGTATGTTCTTAAGTAAATAAGGGGCAAACCTCTCACGTTTTGCTTTACTTCAGGATATATATTTTCCTTTCAACAAGTCCACGAGAATGCCATAGGTACTGATGGTCTTTCTAACCCCATGACTCCATGAAGATGTTCTTGCTTGCTAGTGTCTGGGCCTTTGCTTGAGGTATTCCCTCTCCATGGCTCTGCCTTTCCTTGCTGATGCTAACTCAACCTCAGAGGAGCCTTCCCTGATTCTCACATAAAGCTGTCTACACCCACCATCCAGGAACATAAGCCATTTATCTTCCTCTATGAGATCAAACCTTGCTCAGAGCACATGTCCATTTGCTTTCCATCGTTGAATGGCAAGTTCACGGGGCACATGTTGGTCTCCGCACTCATATCTTCACAGCCTCAGACAGGGATTTTCACAGACTCAGTGCTCTTGAATAATAAACCATCCTATTTATGGTTTATCGAGGGATGAATACAATTTTTTGGAACTTGGAGACTGGAAAAAAACAAAAAACCTCTTCATCCTGTATTTAAACATGAAAGTCATCTTACTTGTACCTGACTTTGTATGATTAAACATATGTATGTTTTGGTTTATTTGTGGAAAAATGCATTCCAAATTATATTCTACAGTTTGATGTTCTACAGTATTTTATATCATTTCATTCCCCACATGGGCCATCTGCCAAGGGAAGGACACATACTCTCTTCCTGAAATCATGGGGCTAATAATATTGTTTTTTTAATTTTTCAGTAGGCATTTATTTTTCATTATGCAGGCATGTATAGAATTATTACCAAATATTATCATTTAACTTTCATGTTATTAAATTTATGACTGTATGTACCTGATACCATAAATAGATTAAAATTTCCTTGAGGGCAGAGTTTGCATGTTGGTAATCTTTATACACTACAAAAAAGTACTCAGCATGGACTCCATAAATATTTCAATATCTAATCATCTAATTACACTTTTAAAAATATATGAAATCGTATATCCACTTTATTTTTTTTTTCGTATATCCACTCTAAATGCTTTTCCCCAAAATAAACAAAATAAAATTACCAAATTCACTGAAGTTACTGACTTCCTGCTTTTTTAAATCCACATGATATATTATATTGTTATATTTAAAAACAGGAGTATTGTTACTCTTAATATATTGTTTCCTGTCACTTTACTTCAAGATGACCAGTTATTAGTAATATTTTATACTATCACCAGGATGAATATGGATAGCCTAAAATAAATTAGTGTTTGGTCACAGTTGTATATCTAGGACGAGTCAGTTATGTTTATTATTGGTTCCATTTTCTATTTATCATCATTTATAGGGTAATTTAAGATCATTACTAGTCTAAAAATTAACTAAGTGAGATACCCTTCTGCTAAGCATTTAAAAGCTATGTTGGAAACACAGTTGGATGGCATGCTACACATAATATGCATCGATACATGAACTCAGACTCCTCATGTGATACTTTATGTAGTTCTGAAAGCTTGGAAAAGTGACTCAGTCATAAGCTTGACATCAAGACTACAACACCATAGGTTTTTGTGAGTTGAAAATTATTAGACCAGCAAAGAGCATTTTGTATTAATCAATTGTCTGCCTTCGGGAAAAATCTGCTTGCCTCTGTGCCATGCACTGTCTACTTTGAGAGCGTCAATAGACTTTAGTGTTGAGGTAGAAATGACATTTTTGCTTCCACTTCACCAATGGCCAGTTCAAGGTCTTATCTACAGGTGGAAGTCACACACAAGGGTTTACACCAGAGTTGTGCCACCACTAACTGCTTTAGGAAGGAGACGTTCTCCCAACATGTCTGGAAATGAGGGCAGTTATCTGTGAAAAGAGCCATGAGGGAGTGTCAGCTGGTACTCCTGGAAATTTTATCAGATCAGAAAATAAATCCAAGATAGAACACATCCTACCTTATATCCACAGAAGTCTGACAGGAAAATCCTATTTTTCTAACTCAGGTGAGGGTGGGAATTAAATTAAAGACTATGTAAACATTTCATATGATTTACATAAGCAATCATCTAAACAATCAACAATAAAGTAGGTATAGTAGTAATCATAATAGCTACCATTTGTGGAAAGCCTATTATGCACCAAACCCTTTATTATTTTGTTTAATATGCACAACATCTATGTGAGGTAAGAATCACTAGAATTTCCAATTTCCAAATGAGAAAGTAAGAGTAAG
This sequence comes from Canis aureus, assembly GCF_053574225.1. Classification (NCBI taxonomy): domain Eukaryota; kingdom Metazoa; phylum Chordata; class Mammalia; order Carnivora; family Canidae; genus Canis; species Canis aureus. The sequence goes on from NC_135637.1 coordinate 43,788,637, forward strand.
AAAGATTAATAACTTTATCCCATAGCACATGTTTAAGAGTGTTGGGGATGGAGCCAGGATTTCAAACCATGAGTACTTGATCTTAAACTCCTGGTTTCCCTTCTCACAAGGTGTGAGGATGGTCGCTGCGTCCTTCTTTCTCCCTACAGGCAGCTCTCACCTGTTGAGGTGGTGTCAGTCCATGCTGGTACCTGAGGGAGGGCTGAGGGTCCGTGCACTGTCCCCCATTTCTGTGTCACCTGCCTGGCAGGGATCCTTTGCATGCTGTTGGTCAGGCTGGGGAAATGGAGAGATACGGGAAGTAGTACAAGGGACGAGTCAATAGATTGATCAAATGATTAGATTGAAAAATTGGATGCATTGGGATAATGGTGGTTTTGTAGAAGTAAACGGTAGCTTTCAGGGGGTGTATTTTAGTAAAATGGGGTGTGTTTAGTGTGGAGAGCTTACCAGATGTGCAGAAGGAATATTCCTGCATGGATTTAGAAATGTGTGTAGTCCTTACAACAGGGATCAAGGCCAGATGTGTGAATAATGTATCTGGAAATATCAAAGCCCAGGAAATAGGTGGTATTTTTGAGATTTGAAGTTTGAAGAATTGCAGGAAATGATTACATAAGAGATGAAGGATGGGAGATGAGTCAGAAAAGAAGGAAATGGAAAGTGGGAGTTGAAACCAATCCTCAGTGACTTTCAAAAGGGAAGTCACTGATGTTGATTAAAAATGAGCCACTTGCTTTGCTTACTGGGGGGTCCTGTACAGGAAAACCTTTCTGCGAGATGGTGCCAGGGTCGGGATGACAGCACCTGGCATTTGATGCTGATCGTGCACTCTGCTCATGCTGGGCACACAACTTCCCAGTTAATCCTTACAGTGACTTTATAGAAAGTTGGTTCACACTCGATGAATTGGTCTGAGAGACAAGTGTCATGACCCTAGTATCTGTAGTGTTCGCCTGGTGACAACCCAATCTCTACAACTGATTGTGAATTACACATGGGCACAGGACTCATGATCTGACTTATCTACACACTTTTGACTTGCCTCAAAAAGAGATGGGGGATGGCTAAAACCTACTGACAACTTCCATTTTTGAGTAATTACTTTGTCCATTAATCTGCTAAGCTCTTTAAAAAGGTTAATTAATTTAATCCTATGGTGACCGAATGACACAAGCGTATTTATTCCCCTATTATTACAGGAATTGGATCTGAAGGTGAATGACTAGGTGTGTCGTGCATCTGACATACCTCATAAGTATTAGAAGTGGGATTCGACTGCAGGAGGGCCGGTTTCTTAAGAAAGACATGTGACCATCTGGAGAGGTTTCCGTGAAGGCAGAAGGAGAAGAGAGTTGATGGCAATACTGTGACTAATACTGATGATAACAATCAGAAGATAAGAAAAGAGGAATAAATCTTGGTGGTGAAGAAATAGAAGCACAGATAAATTTCATAGCTCCGCCCCCATCCTAAATTCCAGCTGCATGTCCAGTGATGGACCAAAAATTTGGTATAAGGAAGTTCTTGTGGCATAAAAAATAGAGGGAAACTGAAGATCTGGTCAACATGCCTGTAGGTGGAACCAGCATCTGTGCACAGGAAAGCCTGGACACGGAGGAAAGGGGTGATGCTACCAAGAAGGGCAGGGAAGCTAGGGGGAAAGCTCATGGGGCTTTGGAAGAGGCCCAGGAGGGGAGCCCTTTGCCTCTAGGATGGGAGGAAAACAAGCAAATGGGAAAACATGAAGGGATGTTTAAAGATAGCTGAGATCATAACAATGTGCTCAGTGGAATAGGACATCATATTCTGGGCCAGCTTATGATTTAATGCAACGAAGAGTGAACATAAAACAAATAGAAGGGTTCCCACACAGCAGAGAGAGCAGAAACCTTGGGACCAGAGATCACCACAGTGGTCCTGGACAACAGGCAAGCAAGCCAAGAACTCCACAGTGCAGACAGATGGAAGACTCAGAATGGCGGCCACAGCACTGGGGCAGGGCCAGGGGCACAGGTGGGCACACGAATATGTTCCCAAAGCATCCTGTTCTCCCCTCATGACTTCGCCACACTTCCTGGGGTTACTTATTGGAGATCTTTTACCAGTTGCTGTAGTCTCTGTGGGGCAGGAACTGGGACTCTCCCACTAACTGCTGTATTCCCAGCACACAGCACACCTGGGCTAGGACACACGCTTTGGATATGGGATTTTCTCCCCATTTCCCATCAGCCCCGAAGCAGACTTTTCATGTTCTCATGGAGAAAGATTGCCGAAGTCCTTCATAATCAGGTAACGTCTTTACAATGAGATGCTCCCACTAGAAATTTTCACTTGTTGGCATTTGCCTGTCAGAAATCTCTTAGCCCAGCAGTTCTTATGCAAATCATCCAGGGACCTTGTTAGAATGTCAGTTGTGATTTATTTCCAGGGTGAGAACCAAGTGTCTGCATCGTGTAGAAGCTACCGAGGAACGCTACTTGTCTATATTTATTTATTTATTTTTTTTTTTTTAATTTTTATTTATTTATGATAGTCACAGAGAGAGAGAGAGGCTGAGACACAGGCAGAGGGAGAAGCAGGCTCCATGCACCAGGAGCCCGATGTGGGATTCGATCCCGGGTCTCCAGGATCACGCCCTGAGCCAAAGGCAGGTGCCAAACCGCTGCGCCACCCAGGGATCCCTACTTGTCTATATTTAATGCATGGAGTACCAGGGACTTACTCCATAGATCCCAGGTAAACCAAGTCCTCGCTGGTTCTGACCCAACCATCTCTAAGCCTTCTGGCATTTATGCAAGTCCGGTTCTTGGGCCTCCTCCCTTGCTGGCTTTTGACCTGTGTGTGGATCTCACTCTAATATTTCTTATATATTTTGAGTCTGGCCTGCCCACCCAAAATCAATGACACCTTTGTTCTAATCTTTTAGACCAATCATGTGTTTCCTGAACCATAATTCTGCCTTGAGTACCTATTTCCGGTCCACCAATATCAAGAAGGCACTAAGTGAAGATGAAGAAACCTGATCTTCCAAGTCAAAGCAGGTAAAGCCCTTTGTCACATGGTCCAAATAACTTGGATTTGTCACTTTTGACCTTAAGACCTAAGTCAGAAGTGAGCCTTATCCTTGTCCTCAGTTCTACTCACTCCTCTAATCTTGATAAGTGAAAACCATTACCGGGAACTTCAGCTGCAATTCTGTTCTATTGATCAGTGAAAGGAGACCATAGCACTTATTGAACAATAATTTGTTGAACCTTAAGAGGCTTTTCCACCCTAAAGGGTCAGAGAAGCCCCCCCTGGGGCCTGTCACTTTTGTGAATCTTGAAAGGAGAATCTTTCAACAGAAAAGATTCAAGCCTAGGAAGAAGGATGACCCCAAAAATATTGGTTTGAGGGAGTGTGATACAATCAGCAGAGTAGGTTAATTCAGCAAATGGTTGGCAGGAAGTGTTGGGAAATGAAGTTAAGAAGGTAAAGGGGAAGAGATACCTGGAGTCTTCCCCATGGTGAGAAATCGGGATTTTTGTTCTGGACAAAGGGCTTTCTTGTTCTAAGGAAGCAGTAACTAAGGGTCTCCCTTCCCACCTGTTTCTCACACTGATTTCTTCCTATCATACAACTCAGGTCTTGGGATTGTGGTCTGACTGATGGGAGCACAGGTGGGAAGGGCCAAGTGCACACCCCGAAGCCCTCTTCCTGCCACCACAGCTCTCAGAGTCCACTTGGATGGGGCACTGCTAGCTAGCAGGAGAAGTGACAGGAGCCAGAAGTTTGTCCTCAAGGGAAGAGACAAGTCAATGCAAACCTAACTTTTCTTTGGATACTCCATGGAGCAAATCCAGAACCTAGCAGGTTTCTGGAGAATTCCATAAGACAAAATAGGATTAAATTCTGGAAAAGTGTAAGAAGGAAATGTGGGTTTATAGGAAGATTTTTAGTACTAATGAGAGCTCACTACAAGAAAATAGGTAGTGAAATAGTGAGTTTCCCACTGGGATACTGTTTCCAATATCAGAGTGACTGTGCGATGTGGTTTCTAGGCTCCTCCTGGCACATGGGATAGCCCTAAAAGTACTGAGCTATTGATTGATTGCTAATTGCTGAAGACAGCGTTAACTCGGACCTGATCCTTTTGAGCCATGCAGGATTGAGTCACTCTGTGGAATACATTTATACACCAAAGCACACTGCTCAAAACCCATTGAGACACCAGTAGTTGAGGTCACAGAGTGAAAAGTACAGAAGGGAGTGTTCCCTCCATTCAAGTCAGAGCGCCCCTAAAGACCTGTGTCTTCCTATCAAGAACACGTTGACCTTTATTCTGTAGAGTCAACTCTATTCAAGGAGTTTTATTTGTGCTCTATTTCAGCTGTAACAAGTCACTACAAATGACCTAAAATAACACAAATACATTATTTTGTGGGTCTGGAATCTGAGGGCAGAGATCAGCTTCACTAGGCCAAGGGCAGGGGTCAGCGGGCTTGGCTTCCTTCAGAGGCTCCTGGGGGCCACTGCGTCCTTGCCTGTCCCATTCTCAGAGCTCTATTTCTGCACTCAGCACCACTCCTCCATCCTCGAAGGCAGCAGAGTCGCATCTCCAAGTCTCCCTCATCCTTGCACTGTCTTCTGCCCTTTAGAGTGGACTCCCCCATGGCCTCCCTCCTACCAGGACCTTTGCGATAACAGGTCGTCAAAATCAAGGGAGGAGCTATTAATATGCTATTACCTAATAATATTGAAAAGCTCATCCTTTGCAGCAAAAGACTATTTGAAAAAAAAAATGGTGTTTGTCTTTTAATGACATCCAGCCTGAGACCCAGGTCTCTCACACCTGCATGAGAAGATGATACGGAACCACTCAGTTCTGGCCATTTCAGCTGCAATGAGAATCACCACTGCACCATCTATTTGCCAGTCCTGTCTGGAGAAGGTCGCTTGGCATCACTGCAGTGACCTAATTACGCCAGGCATGAGGGACGTGCAGCCAAGAATTTTTTTTTAGCCTATGCTGCATTTTTAAAGTGTCCATAATCAGCAATTGATGATTAATGGATGTAAATCACTCCGCCAAGATCATTTCAGTTCATGTGGCCACCACTCCCTTCTCTCTCCACCTGCACTTTACCATCTAGAATTATTAAACACAGATCTGTCTGTACAGATGAGTTCTACAGAAAGTGGTCCTCCAGCCTGGCTAAGCATCAGAGTTACCTGAGAAGTGTTTTTACAGACAGATTTCCAGGTGTCACCTCAGACCTGGCGTTGTTAGGAGTAGGCTGTCAGGTCTTTAGTTTTTAAATGGCTCTCCTGTGACTCCTGTGATTTAGCAGACCCGTGGACTGGCATTTGGCCTCAGTCTGCTCCGAAAAACAGCCCTTTCCTGGACTTCCAATCATCCTATAAACATTCTCAACATTATTCTGGAGGTTGCAGGGTTTTTTAGAAGCAACTTATACAGTCTCTAGCTCATTTTGAGACATTTAGACTTTTCCAGTTTTAGTTTTGTCAACCATTCCACATGCTCAGATTTTGAAAGTCTAGTCCATTGTTGTGCTCTGAGTCCTGAGAATTCCTCCAGGTGCTGTTCACCCCATAACATCCCAGAGAACTTTTCATTATATCCAAGCCGTAAATGACTGAACCTACCTCTCTTGACCTTGTGTAAGGATTTCCTTAGCTCTCTTGTCCCACAGTTAGAGTTTGCATTTCAACTCTAGCTCTCAATTATCCTTGAATTGTATGTAGTGTGTTTTTATTAGATTTCCCTTGACCTTTCATAGGAGAGAAATAATGGATGTGGAAGGACAGAGGCAGAGTTAAGAAGTCCCATCTTCTGATCTTGAGGACTTACATTCATTCCCGAACTTGGCCAAGCCCTAGAGAAGCTAAGTTGTGTGTAGTATGGGTGCCATGAACTGTGTCTTTTCTCTACGTGTGGAACTACTGTCAAGTATCCCTTTGGCTTCCATTTATCTAAACTGAATTTCTGTATTTTCTACAGGTTTAAACATTTGAGTTCCTTTAATCCCAGCCAACCTGCTCTCAATGCAACATTTCCTAACACCAATGACAGTACCTGGTCAGGCCTTGTCTAGGTATAGATGCAAGATCATCCCCCCCTTCCATGGCTGGTACAAATGCCACTGCTCATCTTGACAGCTGTCTCCGAGGGTGGAGTCCTCTGATTTCTGCGCTGCCCCAATCTGAAGATCCTTCTGTCTGATTCATACCATGTATTTCTAGAAGGCAGGATGCAGTGCTTATTCAGAAACCACTCTGACATGTGTCCATTATTCAGAATTTTCCTAAACTAAATGCTTGAAGGTTTTACACCTGTCCCAGTTTTTAAAAATAAAATTTTGTTTTGTTTGCAAAAAACAAACAAACAAACAACAAAAAACAAAACATGCTCTACTTGGTATGCTGTGTTTCAGAAGTATATGCTTAAATCCAAGGGATGATGGAGATGGAAAGTTATGAGTTATTAGCACAGCCAGGGGTGAGGATTGCTGTTCAGACACACACAGAATGGGGTGGGGCTGGAGGAGGAGAGCGTTCAGCAGAGGTCCTGCATGTTCTGATTTTGTCCACATCCGAAACACCACTCTTGAGTTCCAGTGCTTACCACTCTTCTGTCCTTGGCAGTAAACACACAAAGGTGTCCCTCCACCCTAGTGTAGCCACACAAATCACCACCGTCATGTCATTCCACAACACTGCCAGGATTCATCCTCATTTCCACGTCCCTGAAAATGTCGAGAAAAGTGGAAAATATCATTTTTCTTCCTAATAGCTATTTCAACCTCTTAATGCCAGGGGAAATATACAACGTCATGCCACAAAGGTTACCAAGGCCCCTGACACCCTGAGTGTGTGGTGGTTAAGCCACAGCAGCCACTGAGGCATGACCTGTGCAGGACTACTATGACATCAGAGCTATGGAGCCAGCCCTCTGGGAACTGACAGCCTGGATGGAGGCTGAGTTCATTCCCATCTAGTGAATCCATGAGTTTTAGAAGCATCCTTGCTAAAACAACCTTATATAGTTGCTTGGCCAGATCTAGAATCTTAGAACCCAAATGGACGTCTAAGATTATTTTTTGAGAGCCAGGGTGAGGTACTTCCCCCAAAGTCACAAATCCAGCTCACAGAAGGAACAGGTCTTAGATGCTGACCTGTCCTGTGGGTTTGAGGTGAGTGGGAAGGGCAGCAGAGCATGGTGTAAGGGGGCAGACCTGCAGATTGGACAGACATGGGTCCTAATTCTGGTTCTGCTGCTGGAGCTGTGGTCTTTGTTAATTTACTGAATTCTGTAACACTTAGTTTTGCCACTTATAAAACAAGTTAATAATATAGCACCTTATTTAAAAATATAATTTAAGTGAGGCAATACATTCAGAGTAGAACCCTTAGCTAGGGTCTTGGCACCTCAGTGCATTAAACAGACATTCACCACCATGATGGCCAAGCAGTAACTTCTGACTTCCAAGTCAAAGTCTTTTCACTTAACCACAAATACCTTCTGTGGGTATGAGTCTTTCCAGGCAACATGGTTGTTGGTCTCGAGAAGGGACTACAATCCGTCACTGGCCTCCACCACACTTTGTGCACAAAATTGACTTTATGATGCTCTTTGCTTCAAACATTGTATCTCAGGGTCTACCCCAAATATAGCCAATTTTCCCCAATGATTCTGCTTCTCAAGTGTTAAACAGGAAAAACTTCAGTTAAACATAAATTTAAGAGTGATACGGATTCAGACAACGATTTTCCTTCACTCAATATTTCATGATTTGATTATGTTTAGATACTTTCATTCATGGACATCAGTACCCATCAATTACATATCTGACCAAGATTATTGAACTTCTTATGTGAAATTGAACACCAATGATGGAAAAGGGAATTCCGGCAAATGAGCTATGTTTGAATTTCCTAATGGTTAATTCCGGACTGTGGGGAATCTGAGCTTGTTCCTCTCCACGGAAATGGGTTTGTGTAAAAGCCAAAAGTAAGAGTGGTTTTAATCTAAAGGGGGGAGGCAGCAAAAAGATACATTTTTTATGAAATAATATTAATTCTATGAAGCTGGCATGGTCCACAAGTCTTCAAGAGAAACTACTCCTCCCGCAACTCTTTTTTTTTAGGGAAATTGCCATGAGCTTGGGGAAAAATTTCTCACAGATCAAAGATGAATGTTACTTTTCATTCATTATCATTTGGCTGAACTCTGAGAGAACTATTGCAGCACATTTCTTTAATGAAAGAAGAGGCAATAAATTAATGATTTTGAGAATTGCATGTAAATAACCAAGGCTAACTGTAAGTTAGAAAGATGACTTTTCCAAAACTAGAGTGAAGAATTGCAATAATCTGCAACTAATACGCACATACATACACAAATAAATTAATACTTCCCAATTGGGTATTTATGGATGAAATTATTTTTGTTTACTGAAGTTCTCAAATAATTACTTATTTTTTTCATTCCATCCACAATAATCTTACTTGAAAAATATGCATCTTTGTTGAAAAAGATTATGAGTCAAATATATTGATGATGATGAAAGAATGGCTCAAGAATGGTGTTTTTGTTCTAGACATCAGTAACAAATAATAAAATGCATGGGACTTTCCATCATCTATCAGGAGATTCTTCAAAAAAATCACCATATTATTGCTAATAATAAACTTGAATTTATCCATGTATTTTTTTTTGTTGTTTACTCTCAGTAAAAGAAAAAAAAAATAACTACTTCCATCTCTTCCTCTGCCAAGCTTTCCCAGTTGAAATGGGGAAAAAATTTGTCTTTTAACCTTCAAAATAAATAGTCCTCCATATTAAATAATGTAACCTAGAATCCAAAGTAGGAAGTATTATGAATGTGTCAAGGTCTTGCGAGCAAAGATATTGTGGCACAACACAGTCCCAATCATAATAGCACATAAACTTGATGTATAAACACTATCATATTTTAAGGGAGAAACATACCAAGGCATTTGTATATTACGTATTCCATTCCTAAAAATGAAAGCTGTGTGATTGTTTTCATTAACCTTTCATTCTTATAGAAGGGCAAAATCGATAATAAATTTATTCAGCCAGCTGAAAGGCAATTTCGAGCAATTTCAGCTGGGATTTCATCTCCATGGCATTTTTTCTTTTCTTTTCTTTTCTTCTTCTTCTACTTCTTTTTTTTTCTTTTTCTTTTCTACCTCCCACAAATCCTAATAAAATATGGTTTGCCCAAATATAAAACTGCAGATTGCAGTAACTTTTCAAAGACATTGAATGAATTCCTCTTTACAGCTTGATAATTACCTGTCTAAGAATACTGATTCCTTCAAATTATAAGGTTGTGTTTCGGGCAGAAGGTTACTGAAATGTCCTAGAGCTAGAAATGTGTGGGCTTCTGTTTTTAAACGCTCTACAGTGTTGACCGTGGTGCTATAACATTTTCAGTCCGATTTTATGCCTATTAGAAGCCGCTGACATAGAAGCAATTTTCGTCCTCTTGGTTTACTGGCTTTATTACTGGCCTCATCCAAAGGGCTGGAGTGAGATCATTCTGTCAATTATCAGCCTGTCAGTAATAGTACAGGTGAAATTTTTATGAACATGTCAGAGTTCTTATAAAGAACAGCATATTTCCTGCTGGCATTTCTGCACTTAAACACAACTTTGTCATGCCCTTTGTCTGTTTTCCAAGTAGGAAATCCAAAGTCAATGTGCTCAAACCTATTCCATACCAAAAGGTATAAAAATATTTTTTTAAACAAACAATGAATTTCAAGAAGGTCCAAACGTCAAGCAATTTTGGAAAGACTTTTTTTAAAATATTTGATTTATTTATTCATGAGAGATACACAGAGAGAGAGTCAGAGATACAGGCAGAGGGAGAAGCAGGCTCCCTGCGGGGAGCCCGATGCAGGACTCGATCCCAGGATCCCAGCATCATGACCTGAGCCAAAGGCAGACACTCAACCACTGAGCCACTCAGGTGCTCCTGGAAAGATTTTCAAGTGAGAGATACCATTTCCAGCCCATCCTCCTGCCCCTAAATCTCCATCTCAGAGGCCAGGGCTGGCACCTGTTCATATTTTCATTCCCCTCATTACATTTCATGCACTTAAATAATATACTTATTCTTTTCTTTCTTTCAACAATTTCAGATACTCCTGTTATGGAATATGAGAATCCCACCCATTATATATGCACTTTATCTCCTTCCTTTTAACCTCAATTTCTGGGAGATATTGATATTTTTAGTTCTCCTATTGGTAACATCGGTAAACTGGAATAATAAACCTAAAATTTGATTTATTTTGCTAAATACTGTCAACACTATGTGTCAGGTGTTTTACAGTGAGGTGACAGGGTCTCTGCTATTTCCTCATTGCTGCTTCGCACTCTGACCTCCTTGCTTGTCAACTGTACCTTCTCGTGATACTGTCAGAAATGATACACATACTTTTTTTTCATAAACTTGATGACGTGTACTCTCTGTTGGTTGATTGATTCCAAAAGTTGAACACCAACAAACAGGAAGTATGCCAATGTGGCTGTGTAAATATTGATCATTGTGGAAGTGAATGGCACTGGGGCTGGGCTTCCTTTTCTCAGAGGCTAATGCCATGAACTCAAGGACAATGGAAAGAAAAGTTTCCTTGACTTCAAAGCAAACAGATTCCACCAGTTGATCCAATTCATACCATATTTATTTTCGTTTCCATTTGCATCGTTACTTCCTACATATTTTTTAATGACTGTCTAGGGGCTTTTCTTTTTCTTGACAAAAACCAACGCTTGGGATCCCTGGGTGGCGCAGCGGTTTGGCGCCTGCCTTTGGCCCAGGGCGTGATCCTGGAGACCCGGGATCGAATCCCACATCGGGCTCCCAGTGCATGGAGCCTGCTTCTCCCTCTGCCTGTGTCTCTGCCTCTCTCTCTCTCTCTCTCTCTCTCTCTGTGACTATCATAAGTAAATAAAAAAAATTAAAAAAAAAAAAAAACCAACGCTTGGCTCTCATATCCTCAAAGTTATCCTGCTCATAATTGTTCATTTGCCACAAAGCCCCCTTTTTTGTCTCTCCCCTGCTAATTCACCAGAGCCTGTCTGTGGTCCTGGCATCTGCACAGCTGTCCTCTGAGTTCCTTCTGCTTTGCTCCTGGGTTAGGACAACCAGTTCCTAAAAATCTAGCTTCTTTCTCTTCTTTCTCGGTGAGTGTTCCTGGAGCTTGTTCTCCAGTTACCCCCTAAGAAAGTGTGTGTGGAGGGTCAAGTTTAGGATTCCTTGTACAACCTTATTTTGATCTCTACATTTGATTGGTAATTTGTCTATAATATAAATTTGGGTTTAAGACTAAGTGTCCTTCAATTAAATTGTGAAGACACTCCTCTTATGGCATTCTAAATATCCTTTGTGGGGATCCCTGGGTGGTGCAGTGGTTTGGCGCCTGCCTTTGGCCCAGGGCGCGATCCTGGAGACCCGGGATCAAATCCCACGTCGGGCTCCGGGTGCATGGAACCTGCTTCTCCCTCTGCCTGTGTCTCTGCCTCTCTCTCTCTCTCTGTGTGACTATCATAAAATAAAAATAAAAAAGGGAAAAAATAAATATCTTTTGTGGGGAATAGGATAATTAAACTCCTTTTGAGTAAAATTTTCTTTCTGGATTTTGAGTTTGGTTTTGCTTTTTTTTTTTTTTTAATAAATCTTTGGCATTTGAACATTTCAACATAGTGGGTACATATGTGATTTTTACATTGGCTAGATCTAAAACTGTATGACTTCCTTATGTGTTTTGTAAACATCCTTGGTTATTTTTCTGGCTTTTCCTCTCTTTTTTTTCCTCTTTTCATTCTGAAAATGTTATTAGAATAATTTTAAGTTACTGAAGATTGTTCATGTTTTCAAGTACTTGTTATTTTGATCTGTGTTCAGGGAAATTCATCAGTCTCTAGCTTTTAACCTATCTCTTCATTTTAAAAAATTGAAATTATATATTTTATTTTTCATAACTCTTCTGTGTTATATTTTTTCATGGCTTATAATACTTTATTATATATACAATACCTTCTCAAATTCCTCTAAGGCTAAGAATTAGGTTTTCGTTTTGTTTTGTTTAATTTCCCATGTGCCTTAAATTATGCTTTTCCAGAGCAGTTTGTTTATTTAACTTTCCTTTTTATGTGATTGAGTTTCTTTTTACCTGGGTGTATTAAATTGTTTTCATGTTCAAAAAGGTAGGTTTATGCAGGGAGCTTGAGGATGATTTCTTCATGGTGGTGCATGCACCTTCTTCCCTCAGAGGTCTTTCCCCTGAATAGAAAATGGAAGTGGCTCCTCTGTTCAGGTCTGATGGGCTTGTCACAAAGGATGCAAACTTACTGATGGGGCAGGAAGCCAGCTGGGAGAACAGGACTCCCCATCCTGCTGATACCACATGGAGAGTACTTAGCAATGGTAACACCCAGTGTTCTGTAGGTCTCCCAAGGCAGTTGCCTTCACTTTCTCATAGTATGCTTAATTCTGAGATAAATTCTAATATGAATGCAGACAGCAAGCAGGGAGAAATGGTTGAGCAGCACAGCTGTCCCAGAGGCAGACATCCAACCACCCTGCTTGTCTACTTCTGCCCTTGAAAACGGTGGACCCCAAGCTTGGATTGATTACTCAGGGCATTCCCTGGGAGGATGGCCTCCCATGAGACTTTCCACTTAGACCTTGATTGCATATGCATATTTCCCAATGTAAGCTCAAAACACAAAAGAGTCTTGAGAACTACAATGGACCCATTTTTTTGGGGGGGTAAATGAAATATACTGACCCGACTACACTAATGGTTAGGTTACTCTTCACACACACAGATAGCCCACAAATCCCATGGTTGAGCACTTGTAAACTGAATTGATCATCATAGTTGATGTATTTGCCCATTCACTCAATAAATATTAATGCCAGACACTACTGTATGTCAGGCCCTATTCAAAGTACTGAAAGTAGAGCAGGGAATAAAACAGACAGTAATTAAAATGTGCTATAATATTTTTATTCAGTCGACTTGGGGTTAATATATTTTAAATATCAGAATATTTTGAAATGGAGCATAAAAATTGGAAGGGGATTGTTTGACTTTGCTTCATCAATACATGTACTTGGCAGAGAGAAGTGGATGATTAGGGCAGGTTTTATCTGTACTCCTAAATCCATGGATCTCTACCTGTAGCTAAAGTGATATTACAATAGACATAAATTATGTAAGACTGCTCAGAAATACTGCAGGTAATGATGGGCTTCCTCATTGCCACACCAAATGGAGTCACTGTATTTTAACACTTACGTAGCAGAACAGGACTTTCTAAAAAAAATTGCAAGGCTTAAATTAAGCGTAATAAGCTCTTATCCTTAAGGCACACTGGGATAAAGTAATCCAGGCTCTCTGATACTTCCTAAGAAATGTGTTGACTCTCAGGCTAACTTACTGTTCTGTGTTAGAGAGACAGTCAATAAAACACGTAAATAAAGGAGGCCTTGACTTTCAAGTCAGCTCACACTGGGCACATATCCTCCATCTTCTGCTAGCCAGTTATGTAAATTCAGACAACTTCCGTAATTTTCCGAAGCCTCATTCACAGCATTAAATTAAAAAATAAATAAATAAACCACTTAATTCCAATGCTTGCAGAGAGAAGTGCATAGGATGAGAGGCGAACTTGGCATACTCTAAATGCTCAGTCAACACCGCCAGTATTTTTCTTCTGTATTTAACATACCTTCCACGTAATCTTCTCATAGCATATGCTGGTTTTAACATACTCAGCATTACATCTGTAAGTTGCAACTACTCTTTGTACCTGAACAATTATATTTTAGTTTCCAATATTATTTAATTTATTATAGGGAAAGCATTTAATCCCAACTTCTCCTTGTATCACACTTGGCCCCACGTTGAGATATCCTCCCATGCTAGTCTGAACATTGACAAACTGAATTTACTCAGCTTGTCTCTGCTTCTCCTAGAGGGAGATACCCACAGTTCCGAATTTGCAAATGATTAAGTTGATTCTACCAGGGAATATTTCATGGAAATGATGTTCAGGGGTCAACATTTTCAAGGTCAGTCATACTCTCACATTGTAACTGAAACTCTTAGAGGCCAGTTCAGATAAGGGCCCTTTACTGCCTTCCTTTGTGGCAGGTGTAGAATAACAAACCCCACATATGGGTGGCTGGGTCAGTTAATCATCTGCCTATAGCTCAGGTCATGATCTCAGGGTCCTGGGATCAAGTCCCACATGAGCTACTTAGTGAGGAGCCTGCTTCTCTCTCTCCTCTTTGCTTGTGTGCTCTCTCTCTCTTTCTCTCAAATAAATAAAATCTTAAAAAAAAAAGTGTCAGTCATCACACAATGGTAAGTGGATGCCAATGGGAGAAGAGGGTGTATCAGTGAGAAAAGACTTGTTTATATGGTGATATTATATGAGCCCCCATATCTCTTTGGTTTACAATACCAATGGTTTGCATCTCACACATGTTACAAGTCAATGGTAGGTTGGCAGTAACCTTACCTCATGTAATATTTACTGTGAGACCCAGGCATTTAGCACAGCTTCTAAATATTAAGGATCATGATGATGGAAAGAAATGAGAAATAGGACCACATGCTGCCTCTTAAATCTTCTGTACAGAATTGACATATGCCAGTTCCATTCATATTTTATTGTCCAAAGCAAGGCATATACTCAAGCCTAATATGGATAGGAAGTGAACATGTGTGAATAATACTACTACTATTCACCATACTGGATATAGGAGGAATGATGTCATAGAGATACATCTATCTGTCTTTTATATATCTTCTGTGTTTTATATTATTAAAAAGAAAATCACAAGTCTGAAATGAAGTCACTATATTAAGGTCCCAAATCAAGACATAATATCTAATCTAACTGCACTTTCAACACCTCCATCCATCGGGCAGGAATTTAAACTTTAACCAGTCAATATGGAATTTCCTGGCCAGCAGTAGGAAATTTACTGCCTGAAGTCTTCCAGTCCTCTTAGGAGGAAGACCTTGGCTACCATGCTGCACTCTTTGCTAGGAACTTCCTTTTTTCCAATTCCCTCTTTGCCTTTAAAAACTTTTCTTTCCTACAGCTTGATGGAGTTCCTTTCCGTTTGATAGATGGGACATTGCCCAATGCATGAATTGTTTAAGAAAGCCAAATCTTTTAAATTACTCAGTTGATTTTTTTGTTCTTTAACAATATGCATTATTTCATGTCATCCTTATGTTAATCCTGTGAGGACTAAATATTTGTCATTATCTGCATTTTATAGACTTGGAAGTTAATTCAAAAGAACTTGGAGTCTGCAGAGATGGTAGAGGTAGGAAGCACTGTAAGGCCCCCACTCCACTAGGCTCTTTGGAACTCCAGAATCCATTGAGGCTTGCATTCCCCGGACAAGGCTGGGGCTGTAAATTGCAGTTAGTTCAAGTCCGTTCCATTTCTTAACTCATCGGCAGCTAACCATTCTCCCCACCTAGTCCACTGTCAGGCAGCCATGCAGGGTTCCAGGAGTGGCTTTCATGCAGCCTACAGGAGCCAGAGTGGGCAATGAGGACCCTGTGTTCAAATGCTGGAGGTATGTGTCCTCATCACGGATAGACACTGCTGACCATGGAGGTGCAGCCACAGAGGTGGGCAGTCACTGCTGAACACACCTCCCCTGTGCTATGTTGAACCCCTTGACCTATCACTAAAGTAGCTTCCAGAGGATTAAATAATTGATTCTCTCCCCCTTTATTTTTCTCTTCTCCCCTTTTGGGAAAAAGCCAATATTAAAACAATGGTCCATAAATCCACTCTTTGTTTTTTACATGATTTAAAAGACTAATATAAGTTTTAAACATTACTAGTCTACAAGCTAGCAGTATAGTAACACAGGTTCATAACTGCATATCTTTCTACATAATTTAAGAGATTATTGCATTAAAAATGATTAGTTTCTGTTTTTGGATACATAATGTAATTTTGCGAAATCAGTAACTAGACGGGGTGGGTTCTCAGCTGTAAAGGAGCAGAGGCTTTGTATGTTATTGAAGTTAAGCTGGCATATGTTCAAATTAGAGTGTTATAAAGAGGATATTACTCTCCTGACAATTACAAAGAAAATAGTTATAGAATATGCACATGATAAGATGAACAGGGAATTAAAACACTTCACTACAAAAATCAGCTAAATATAGGAGACAGAAATGAGGGACTACAAAACTCTACGACATACAGAAAACAAACAACAGAATGACAGAAGTTAAGTCTCCTCTTATCAGTAATTTCTTTATATGTACATGAATTAAACTTTCAGTCAAAAGACTGAGAGCAAAATGGATAAAAAAGAAACAAGATCTAATTAAAAACTGTATGCAAGAGGCTCACTGGAGATCCAAAGGCACAGCTAGATATGACACTAAAGGCACAGATAACAAAAGAAAAAATAGAAAAATTGAACTGATGATAATTAAAAATGGTGCATCAACTGAGTCGAAAAGCAACCTAGTGAGTGGGAGAGAATATTTACAAACCATGTTTCTGATAAGGGATTAGTATGCATGAGACAAAGAGGACGGCTAAAACCCAACAACAAGCAGACCCTGATTCCCAAATGGGTGAAAAACTTGCATAGACAAGAGGATCCTCTCTGGCTGGCTCAGTCAGTTGAGCATGTGACTCTTGATCTCCAGGTCATGAGTTCAAGCACCACATTGAGTATAGAGATTACTTAACCACTACCTCCCCAAAATTTGAATAGACATTTCTCCAAAGAAGATATACAAATGGCCAATAAGCACATGAAAAAATGTTCCACATCACAAATCATTAGGAAACTGCAAATCAGAATCTCAGTGAGATATCACCTCACACTCATTGGATGGATAATAATAATAATAATAATAATAATAATGTCAGTGAGGGTGCAGAGGAATCAAAACCATTGTGTGCTATTGGTGGGAATACACAGGTGCCTTAGAAAACAGTATGATAGTTCTTCAAAAAACTGAAAAATAGAGTTATCACATGATCCAACAATCTCACGTATAAATATATATCCAAAAAATTATAAACTGGGTTGTGAACATAAAATATGATTTCTATGTCAGGAAATATTTGAACACCCAAGTTCATAACAGCATTATTCATAAGAACTAAAATGAGAAAGCAACCCCAGTGTCCACTGACAGATGAATGGGTATGCAAGATGTGTTATAAATGTAGACTAGAATCACATTCAGCCTTGAAAAAGAGGGAAATTTTGACATCTGCTACAACATGGATGAACCCTGAGGGCATCATGCTGAGAACAATAAGCCAAACTCAAGAACACAAATACTGTACGATTCCACTTATATGAAGCATCCAAGTAGTCAAAATCATCGGGACAGAAAGGAGAATGTTTGCCAGCAAAAAAAAAAAAAAAAGAAGAATGTTTGCCAACATCTCAGGCCAGGGAGAACAGGACAGTTTCTGGTTTGCTAGATGAAAAGAGTCCTGCATGCAGGTGGGGGCGCAATAACACTAACACATTTCATATCCCTGGGCTATAGACTTCCAAATGGTCACCATGGCAAATTTTATGTGATGTGTATTTCACCATAATTAAAAAATGAAAAAAAAAAGGGATCTTGGGGTGTTCAAGAATTCATAATAATAATAGATTTTGGAATGCAGTGAGTTCATATTGGTGTCAGTGAAATTTCCCATCATTGAAAAATATTCAAGGAAAACTAGAGTGCATACAGAAGGGGGATAATTCAAGCATTCATTGCCTCTGTTTCTTTTGTCTAGTTACTAACACACTGCTTTTATTCTCAAGCTCCCAAAATACTGTGACTCCCCCAAAGTCTGGCAGCCAGGAAGGGGCTAATAAAAGTACAAGTCTCTCTCTTCTAAGTGACCACATATGCCAGAAAGGGAAAACAGACCCATCTATAAATTAACGATCCAGGGTTTTCAGATTCTATTGCTGCGAATTCCAAATGTTGGATATGGTTCTATCACATATAATTTCTTAATTAGTATGTCTGTTTGCTCTGTGAGTATAATATGAATTATTACTATATTGTATCAAGTTATTCAGATAATCTGAGGATTGCCTCACTGATGTGACTGTGAATAAAATATAAGTATGTAGGCAATAGCATTTTTACTTATACCCCAGATGGGGACCATTCCTTTGGGTTGCATAATAAATAAGTAAATGTGTCAACTGAAAGCAGATAGTAAATATTCCCTTCATCATTGTTTAAACAAAGGCTTTCCTTGAACAGGTGAGCTGTATCAAGGTCTTGAATTTTTATTGTTGGGGTCCTGGGCAGGCAGCTCTCAGATGGGTCACTTTGGCATAGAGACCTTCACCTCCCCCTCTGAAATGAGTTTAGTTGCAGAAGCTGCTCTAGGAAAAGAACTAGCACCATAGATAACTATGTTGTCCTGTGAAGGAGGTAACATGGACAGGGAGGAACAGAACAAGGTCTGTTGGGTCAAAGTCCTCTCTGTCCCATTGTTTCTGGGGTTCCCAGCACACATATGTTGACCAAACATTTGTTCTTTCTCATCTTCCTATGAATTGCATTCCTTCTCTTTGAAGTCCCCACCTGTACACCCTTCTTGGTTCAGAATGACCTATATACCTCATTTTGTCTGTTTGTCGAATTTCCATATCTTGTGGATTCCCTGTATATACAAGATTAAATCTTATTTTACCCTATTGATTTGTTCTGTATTAATTTGATTCTTAATCCAGCTAGAAGGACCTCAAAGGGGACAGGAAATTCTTCCTCCCCAACAATATATTTTTAGAACAATGCTATAAAGAAACAGTTAATATACTGAAGGTTCTCCTTCCTCACCCCTTTCTCTCAGGAGTTTTTATAATTTCACTGACCCTGGATCAACTGTGATATGATTCCAATATCATTATCTGATGTAGTGAGCTCAATGTTTACTGTTCATCAAGCGAAAATGTAATACCAGGAAAAACACAAGAGTTTTTAATCATTAATTTTAATGATTAAAGCTTTTTACTCTAAATAAAATCTCAATCTCAACCATTTTAACTTAACTAACTTTTTTTTAATATAAGTAGGCACAAAATTCAAAGACTGATATGAATATGCCTTTTGTAACCTAATTCATTTGTTTATTTTTGTTTCAGAAACTAGATGCCAAATATATTGGTTAATAATTGTTTACTTAAAAATCCTAAATTATTATATCTTCTTGAACAGACATTCAGCATTTCAGAAACTCAAAATCTGAGAGGTGCCATCAGGGGACACCTGAGTAGCTCATGATACAATTAGCATCAGAGTGTTAGGAAAAGAAAACCTTTCAATCTGATCCTTAGCCAGTACCCCCATATATCATTTATTTTTACGACAAATAAATCCAAACTTTTAAAATAGATTTGGATTATGTCAGAAATCACAGATGATATCAATGATATGTTAAAATTGCCACAAATTATCTTTCAATGTCATGAAGTTAAATTTGACTGGGGACAGAGTTTGGATATGGCCCTACCAATCTCTCTCAGAGAAACTCAAGTTCCATTGTACAAATATTACTCATTAGGAGCTCTTAGTATCTGTCATAATCATTCTGCTGTGTTTATTTTGATACCAGACACCAGTTCTGAATCCCCAATGCTGCTTTTCTTAATCTAATAATGACTAAGATGCATGTCAGTGAGATACCTCTATTTTCAAAACCAGAAGCTTACCGAAATTACCTCTATTATTGAAACTGATGCTGGTTATGCAGAATCCACAAGTTATTATTACTTAAAAAGGCTTAAATTTTGGGATGCCTGGGTGACTCAGTGGTTGAGCATCTGCCTTTGCCTCAGAGCATGATCCCCAAGTCATAGGATCGAGTCCCGCATTGGGCTCATTGCTGGGAGCCTGCTTCTCCCTCTGTCTGTGTCTCTGCCTCTCTCCCTCTGTGTTGATCATGAATAAATAAATAGGATCTTTAAAAAAAAAAGGATTAAATTTTGATTTCACTGTAGATGAAAGAATCAGTTTGGGGAAAATGAAAGATTTTTACCATCTAATGAAAGATTTAGATTTCTTTAAAATTTTCTATTTGTAGGTCTCAGGAATAAGGTCCGGTCAATTAAACAAATATATTTCTTTGCTTATTTAAAGAATTAGAAATATCTAGATGGCATTTACCAAGTAGGCTATGAAATATGTGGAGCTCTATAAAACAAGTACTTCTAGCATAGTAGTCTCAGATACATTCAAAGAATATAGATTACTGTCATTTGAAAATTTGCATTTCTTATTTAGAAAGGTTATGTAGAGAAAATCTACAGAAAAGTTTAAATATTTTGTAAAGGGCAGCCCTGGTGGCTCAGCGGTTTAGCACCGCCTTCAGCCCAGGGCCTGATCCTGGAGACCCCGGATCAAGTCCCACATAGGGCTCCCTGCATGGAGCCTGCTTCTCCCTCTGCCTGTGTCTCTGCCTCTCTCTCTCTGTTCCTCATGAATAAATAAATAAAATCTTTTAAAAAATAAAAAATAAATAAATAGTTTGTAAATATTATAAAATATTTTATTTTAAACTTTTATGTATTAACATTTACTTTTAATTTTAATTATAGTACTTCGTGTAATTATTTTAGATATTAACCTCATTGGAAAAAAATATAAGATTGTGCAATTGAAGACACTGTGCAGTCTCTGCCCTGTGGGTGAGCACTCGGTACAACAGAACTGGAGAAACTAATCTGAGCTCAGAGGGTAAGGTGACTTCCTGGCTATGTCAAAAGCAAAAGAACCACAAATACCAAATTCTGGAAGCCAGAGAAAATTTGATACATAACTAAAGAACCAAAACCTGGAAGCAGTTCAGTGCAACTAGAGGGAAAGGAAGGAGGCGGAATTAAGAATTCAAGTTTGTATTTGATGCCCACCCTATGTACTTAATATGTGACGTGTAAACAGAATGACCCTGGAAACACACCCAGAAAAGGTGATGTGGAGATCTGGAGGAAAGTCTAACATACATTAATTTCCCCCACTCATCAAATGCAAGAAAGATAGACGGACATAAAACTTACTTCATGTGTGGGGGTAGAGAAGAGGACAGGTGGCTTAAAGTGTGTGGGAGTAGAGTCGGGAACAGGGCGCAGCACAGTAGTAACGTAATAGCTAATGCAGCCTACTGTATGCCTGGCTCTGTTCCAAGAACTTTAAAATAATTCATCATGTAGACCTCAGGGAAAAACTCTATGATACACATATTGTCATCATTCTCGATTTCCAGATGAACAAACAAGAGAGAAATTGTAAATAATCTGCCTCTAGATGCACAGCTGAGCCAGATTTGGGAGTTGAAATCTAAGTGGTCCTGGGGAGGTAGCTAACCGCTCTCCTATTAACACGGGTGATAGCAGGGTGATCGTGAAGGTTGATGAAAACAAACGATAAGGTTCATGGCATACTGTCTGTGCCCAAGGAGCAGCTTTCCTTCCTCTTCTGTGACCCTCATGGCTCACATCCACTTATCATTACTCATGTACTTAGCCAAGGACTTGGAAAGACACCAGGGCCTGGCAAGCAGTCATTATCACTGAGGTGAGGAACGAGAGGAGGCTGGTGTGAGGTCAGAGTTACTAATTCTTGTTTACCAGTTCCCAGCCCTTTACGGGGCCGATCTCTTTGGGGGAAAGGCAGGAAATACAAGGAGATATACAAAATTCATCTCCCAGACCTAAAATCATCACCAGGTAATAGGGACGGGGCAGTTTGCAGGTACTAGGCACCCAGCTTATCCTACTTTACGTAGGCTAGCTGGCCAACTCACCCAATAGGCCCAGCAGACAGACAACAGGTCCTCTGATTCTTAGGCTCAGTGAGCTGGCGTGGGAGCAAACCTGAACACTGTCCCTCTGTGTTCACTTCCTCAGAGCCCTCCAGCCCTCGTGGAAGACACCCACCCCACCAGGCACTCTGACCTTGTCCTGATTTACTGCTAATTTCCATTTCCTCCAGTATTTTTCATTTCAACGTCAAAACCTTGTGGTAGATCTCTATAACCTCAATAAACAGGAGCACATCAGAAATTTTGGTAGTCTGCGGCCGGCCCTCATCTTATCATAGCAATTCCAGTTCAAAACCTTAAATTCTACCTTTTGTCCACAAGACATGTCCTACCAACTAAAATGCAACCTACTGCTATTATATATATTTTAACATAAGATATTCTGTTTTTTTAATTTTATCTTTATTTTGTTGTTGTTAATAAGAAAGGAGAAAACCCAAGAGATCATTCTGATATGTACCCAAGTGTAAAAATCAGGAATTTAAACAAAAAGCTTGACATGAATGAGGGAAGATGGGACAAAGAAGGGTCTATAAGTTGGTTGAGAGAACATAGTTTCCAAATTATGCATTGTTTGGTGGAATTACAATTGAATATCACATAATCTCTTTTTGGTTATTATATAGGAAGCATTCTGGTAAGCCTTCACCTTAAATATCCTCTCATAGTCCTTACAACATTCTAAGGGGAAAACTATTCTAACTTCCATTTAACAAAGGGAAAAAGTGGCAAAGAGTAGGCAATGTTCCCATGTGCCTGTAAATGTAGATTTCTCTGAGCCTACATACTGGACTTCCAAATTCCATGTAAGATCACCATTCTTGACAACATGGCAAATGACAAAATAATAATAATGGCAATAATACTAATAATGACAATAGTAATAATTTTGAGTGAGAAAAGTCTGTATTTGAGTCTCAAATTTTACACGTAGTAGCTGAAGATTCATGGGAAACTCACTCACCCTGAATGAACCCCAGCATCTTCACTTCCTAAGTTAAATGATAAAACCAGTGAGACCACATGTTCATTAAGGTAATAAGGACCACAGTGAGTGAAATCTCTGGGGGGTGAACAGAATAAACGTGTGCTTCTCACTCACATGAGTCCACAGCAATGTTTTAGGCAGCAGGCAGGTGGAGTGTAAGTAGAGTCCCAGATCCCAAGAGAAGTCGGTAGCTGTGCAGGCTTCTCGCTTGGCCATTTCTAACTTCAACAAACTCTTAAAAATGAGATAGGCTACATGCCCAGGAGGAACAGGTGACCAGTTTGACCCCAGCTAGTAGACTCTTCCATAAAATGTGTATGTGAAACCCATTTTTTGGTTAATTAATAATAGCTATTGCTGCTATTACTGTAAACCCTCGGCGCCCTTGGGAGTACTCTACTTTTAAAACAATATATGTGATTCAAGAATATTCACATTTGTGCAGCTAGCCCATGTTGAAACAAAGAAGCATTATGGGACACAAAAATAGAAAGTGGCTCACCTTTAGGAGACAGTGACATGGATCTCTCCCCAGGAAAATGTCTTTATTTGGTTAAGCCAAGGTTAAGTAACCTTGGCCAGAGAGAATCCCCATGCAGGAGTGTGTTACATAAAAATGTTTGCCTCTTTCACTACGCAACGTCCCTTTGCATTCCAAATCCTCCAACTGATCTAATTAAAGCTTGGTGAGGGAAAGGGACTAAAGAGAAAATTCAATTCAGCATGTAATTATCACTGAACTGAAGACTCCTTTTTTTCAAAAAATGAATAAGCTATGAATCACTTTCACATACTAATTGAATAACTCCAGTTGAGTCAATATAAAAAAAATGATATATATACCCATGTGCCCACCACAGAGATACAAATGTTATTCATATCTGTTTATTTTCCATCTAATTCACAGGAGCATCTAATTTGACCCAGAGACACAAAGGAGGAGGCTCCATGGTGCTCAGGAGACACTGCAATAGTCTAATGCTTCCGTCGATCTGTTAGTTGGTTTGTACTCAGGCTTTCTGGGCCTGCTTGACCGTGTGGTCTGGAGGTTCCTGGCTGCCCTCCAGAGCTTCATGTGCCTGGAGGACAGGGGGACACGGAACTTGCTTCCCTTCAAGCAGGATCACAGCGTCCCGGCTTCCTGTTTCTTATGAACCAGCACCCTCACACCCACCATGGCATCCTTGCACTTGTTGGGGTTTCTCACCTTTGGTTCTGGAAAGTTTCACCCTGAATCTTCCTATAGCTTAGTCCTCTATATTATTTATGTCATAGAACATTTATTTTATTGACCCTGGGTGGCCTTCCCAGATGACAGCAACCAAACAGCAGAACTCACTCCCCTACCCCACACATGCCCATCAGCCAGCCAGTTGCTACCCCAGCACCCCATGTCCTGGTCTGGCCTGTGTCATTAGTCCTCCTGATTGTTTGTCCATCCTGTGTGTGTCCCCTCCTGTAGGATCCATGAGAGCAGGGACATGTGTCTTATCTGTTCTGTGCTGCATCTCCAGGGAGTGGATGAGAGTGGTCCTCAAGGGTAAGACAATGAGAGTACGAGCGGGAGGATGGGAGGAAGAGCAGAGGAAGGAGAGTAGATGGTAAGGGGGAGACGGAAGACATAGCAGTCCAATAGATTCCATCATGACTCTCTTGACTCTTAATACAAAAACCCAAATCAGGGGGCAGCCTGGGTGGCTCAGCAGTTTAACACCGCCTTCGGCCCAGGTTGTGATCCTGGAGATCCCAGATCGAGTCCCACGTTGGGCTCCCTGCATAGAGCCTCCTTCTCCCTCTGCCTGTGTCTCTGCCTGCCTGTGTGTGTGTGTGTGTGTGTGTGTGATAAATGAATAAATAAAATCTTAAAAACCAAACAAAACCCACATCAGGTTATATTTCAGGTGCTTCACTGAAAAGAGAACTGGGTTGTGCAGAGTCAGGATCAGTCCACCAGTGCTGCCGATTTCTTTCATGTACAGTTCACATGCGCATACTTTTATGTCTTATTTTCCTTCATTCTATTCTAAAATTTCTAGAACTATACCATTCCCAGTGCTCTCGTCGTCCTCTTTCTTATCCATCTCCTCTTCCTCATTTTAAACTTTCTTTTCCCAGTGACAAATAACACTCCATGAAATAAAATTCAACTCCACCAACTACATTCAATACTTTTTCTACAATTTGGAACACAACAGTCCATTTCCTAAATAAATTTAATTTGTTGACACATTATTTGGCATTGTGGGAATAGAGTTTCTTTACATTAACTTTACATGCATTTTTTTTAATAATTCAAGCCAAAAATCTTTCACAATATTTCTACCATGTAACACTATATTTTCGACCATAGTGTTCTATTCCTCATGAGTCTTTCTTAGAATTGATCATAATTGCATAGATTTAATTCAGTATCAGCAATATCTATAGCAGAGGGGAAACCGCAAGTGACATATGCACTTATTAACAAGTCCCAACAATGGATCATAGGTTAAAAAATAATGGTGCATTTCAAATGATTTTGCAGTGATTAAATATGATAATTGAAAATAATACATAAATATAAGAACTTATAGTGAAAATGTTCTAACAAAGTGAAATTTGAGAGCGAAATTATGTCCATGTTATGATAAAAATTATATAAGATTAAATGGGAAATTAATGGGAAAGAACTAGATTTAAAAAAACAAAAACTAAGCAGAGTTTATGTTTAGGACATAGAGAATTCTTGCTCTCTCTAGATTTTCCATAATTCATAGTCCCTAATACAAAAGGAGGAGGAAGGTGAAAAAGACAAAGTTATATCACCAAAAAGAAACTAAAGGCATATTAAACTCAAATTTTTTAAAAAAGCAGCTTCCATGCCCAGCATGGAGCCCAGTGTGGGGCTTGAACCCATGATCCTGAGATCAAGACCTAAGCTGAGATCAGAGACCAGACACTTAACCGACTGAGCCACCCGGGTGCCCCTAAAATCAATTTTTATCATGTTTTCCTTTTCATTCATTAACCAAATCAGTGAACTTTTGCTGACCAGTTGTCGGGGTGGCCCTCTGTGAGGTCAGAGCAGAACTCCTGACCTGGAGTCAGTAATACCGTGCTCCTGGAAGGAGCACACAGCAGCTAGCATATGTGAGATGGAAAACAGAAACGGTTGGACCATCACAGGTGAGAGCAGAAGACTCAGATTAAAGAAAGATTTTCTTTTTTCTTTTGAGGGAGAGGCTTCATATTAGTTCTTTCACAATGGAAATAAGGTCACCATGTATTGTGGGGAGCTTTCCAATTGAGTGAGTGGCAATATTATCCTAATTTCAACAGTGTTTCTTACTATATGCCAAGAAAATAATTTTGTTTAGATTTAAATACCTATTCCTACCAAAATGGTGCTGTTGTAGCACCATTGACTTCTCTAATTTCCAAACATACAACCCTCTGCAAACAGAATGACCCTGGAAACACACCCAGAAAAGGTGACGTGGAGATCTGGACCTTTGCTCCTTGTGTGGGTTTCCTCCAGTGCAGCAGAGGACTCTTAAAACAACTCTTGGGAAGAAGCAGTATTTCTGTGATTTTTCAGTCGGGTAACTCCTGACACTCCCTCAGAAAGATGAAGAAAGTCAGCTTTTGAGGATCTGCAGTATAAATGGAAGCCCATTGGTGCCCCAGGAGATGAGGAACCTTGCACAGCTGAAATGGGATCAAGTCAGTGGCATTAACAGCAAGAAGCACGCTGTCACATTTTTGTTGTAATTCCGTGCGACAACCTCTGAGGACATTCCGTGGCTATCATGTTTCAAGACTGCAAGTAATCTGTTAACCTTTCATCAAGAAAGTCAAAGAGCTTTTCCCCTACCCAACGCCTTATTCCATCCTAAAGAAAAAGTCATGGCTTGAAGCTCTGTTTGGAAATCAAATTATTCATTCTGAAATAACATTGAAATTTATAGCATAATAAGAGCATCCCCCATAGAGCGCTCCTCATCATAATTCTGACAAGGCAGTGTTGCTGGTGACACTGTGGAAATAAGTAGTTCACCAGCAAGTTACAATATCCCTTCCCTGATTTTGTAGTTGAGTTTCTAACTAAGAGAGGCAGTACAAAAGTTACTTTTCGTGAAAAAGCAAGAATGCTGAGGGTGTAATTATGAAGAGAGTTAAAGTTGACAAGTCACTGACAAAGCAGCTGTTACACAATGACGTACCTTTCTGAGAGCAAGTGCCACTGGTTTACGCAATCAGTCTGTCTTTGTGAAATGAAGAAAATGACGTGGCAGGACAGGCCCCCCGAGCCTGCATTTTAAGGCACACTTGACTCCAAAAAGCCTGTGACTAGCTACAATTTTTAAAACAGGATAAAGGCAATGAATATTATTATTAAAGACCATGCCTTTTTGTAAATAAACTTCATTATTCTCATACCGTGAGGATTTTCTTCTAGTGATAGTCACTGAACAGTTTGCATTTCAGGAAATATGTGTTCCTTTGGGTCAAAAATCAGATAAATTCTGGGGCGCCCATGTGGTTCAGTGGTTAAGCATTGGATTTCGCCTTACACTGTAGCCCAGGGTCCTGGGATCAAGACCCACGCCAGGCTCCCTGCTCTTCATGGAGCTTCATCATCATCTGCTTGAGATTCTCTCCCTCCCTCTCTCTCTCTCTGCCTCTTCCATTCTGCTCCAAAACACACTGTTTCTAAAATAAATAAATATTTTTTTAAAAAATCAGACAAATTCATGTGCAATGACCAAAGGGAAACACCTGTCTGTCCCAACAATGTATCTTTACAAAAAAGCTGACTCATACATCAGGCTTCTGGCTGCGATTAAATACAATACGGAAGAGAGTGCGTTCTCTTCAGCATAAGCAGGAAGGGATTTACTTTGAGGTTTTTTTTTTTTTTTCTTTTTTTTTTTTCATTTATTTATGATAGTCACACACAGAGAGAGAGAGAGAGGCAGAGACACAGGCAGAGGGAGAAGCAGGCTCCATGCACCGGGAGCCTGACGTGGGATTAGATCCCGGGTCTCCAGGATCGCGCCCTGGGCCAAAGGCAGGCGCTAAACCGCTGCGCCACCCAGGGATCCCTACTTTGAGGTTTTAAATGGATTATAGAATCACTGTGGGATTGATTCTAGCCTGTGCTTCCTGAGCAGACAGACAGAGATGGGTCACATGGATGGACACCAACGGGGCTGCTGCGCTGTCTCATTCAGAGGCCTCCACTAAGGCCACTGGGTCATAACCTCCACCTCAGCCGTGAGCAAGGAATCCCCACCAACCACGCTGGGAATCCTTGCTGAGTACGATGCACACATTCTGAATGATGCTCTGTTTGGCAGTCTTCTCTCTAAGAAAATAGCCCTGCACAACTCAAATTATACGAACATCTGATTTTGCCATTCTGAATTAACAGCATATCCTGGCGGCTAACAGTATCAGCAAAAATGGCCCCATGATATTATTTTATTGTTGCTGTAATGTGTGGCGACTTCAAAGGACATTCATAGTGCATCATATTTTAAATGAAATAATGTGTTAACTTGTAATCAAGAAAGCTGGGCTGTTCCCTCAACCCAATGCCTTATTCTAGGAAAGACAAAAAGGCCTTGCTTAAAGTTTGTCTTGTTTGGAAATCCCATCATTCATCTTAACATAATATTTGAATTAATAGCATAGGCAAAATGTGCTAACTGTAAAAAATATTCTTCCTTTATTATGAACCACAAGCCACAGCCCTACAATAACAATTTTTGAACACTGGAATTTAGATTCCTTGGGTTTGCGTGGATGAGTCTAATTTTTCTTCCACGATGCAACTCTACTAAAATTTGAAAATATCACCCATATTTTCTCTAATACTTCAATTCTGCAATTAGCTGTTTTAATACTTTCATCTGCACGTGATTTTCATATTTTCTTCCATCTTCTGGGCTTGCTCTAATTTTTAGTAGTTGTCTTAAAAAGGAGACATTTGATATGGAATATGGTATTCCAGAAATGACTAGAAAAAGTAGGAAAAATAAAGTGGTGTCATTACCTTTCTTGACTCTAATCCTTTATGCTTATTAACAAAATGTCCATAGTAGCATCCTGACACTACTTTTCTAATCCCATGATTGTATTTCATGTCCTTTCTTATGGAAAGTTCTTTTTAGAATGAGAACAACCCGCCTTCTGGAGTTTCCTTCAATGCTTCCACCTCCTCTGTCTTATCTTTGTCTAGGTCCCCTTCCTGAACCACATCCAAGATTTTGTGGTTCTTCAGACCTTGTCTTCTGTCCTCTTCTCTGTTTGCTCTAGCCTCTAGCTTCTGCCCTAAAGTAGCCTCCTCATGGTCACTTCCATAGCACGGTACCACCCAGTCCACATTTCCAGGTTCCCAGCCAGGCTGCGTTTATGTAGATGGTGACACAGAACCTGGACAGATAGGAAATTATCTCCCACCTGAACTCTTGATATTCTGCATGTTGTTTCATTTTTTTCACTTAGCAGAACCACCACACATCTTCGTCAACTAGAAACCCAGAAACTGTTCCTGAACAGTCCCACATACTCGTCTATCCAGATCCAATGTATCACTGGGTTTTACCAATTCTAATTCCTAAATGCTTGTGTGATCTGCAGATGCTTTTCCATTCACAAGTAGCTGTCCTATCTTTGCCAAATGTGATATCCTCCTGCTACGTGTCTACACATTTTCTCCAATCTGGGTCTAGCCAAAACTCAAAGGAATTGTCATAGGTTTTTTTTTTTTTCTTTTCTTTTCTTTTTTCTACCCAAATCTTTCATAGCTTTTTCTTATTTTAAGATTTTATTTGTTCATTCATGAGAGACACAGAGAGAGAGAGAGAGAGGCAGAGACACAGGAAGAGGGAGAAGCAGGCTCCATGCAGGGAGCCCCGCATGGGACTCAATCCCGGGTCTCCAGGATCAGGCCCTGGACTGAAGGCGGTGCTGAACCGCCAAGCCACCCAGGCTGCCCCTTTCATAGCTTCTGATTGTTCCCAGAAAAAGAAATAAATTCCTTCTCCTGGCCTATCGGTTCTTGCAGTGGCTCATGCACTGAGTATTAGCTTGGTGTGCTAGCTGTATTTCTAAGAAAGAAACTGTATTTCTTTCAATGCCCACAACATACAGGAGGCCTCCAGGACTCAGAATATGCTGAGCACACTTGAGAAAGCTTCTCTTTCAAGTTCTTAAGCTTAATATTAATTGAAATTTTATCATCCACTTACCCATAATGATTTAGTATTTTATACCATAAGGATTGCAAAGGCAATCCGTCATTTGACCAGTATTTTATCTCAATATGTAGGACAATATCTGATACATAGTAGGGACTCAATAGATATTAATGAACAAGAATATCCATTTATGTTGAAAGACAAAATTTGCTTAATCTTTTCTATGCCTCCCTGAATGTGTGAACATAGGATTAAAATCTTTATCTTTCTCCCTATTTTCTGCAACTTAACAATACATCTATTATAATAATTATAATTATATATATATATATAATAATCTATTACAATTCTAAAGTGTTTGCTTTCTTCATATGTGCTATTTTTAGAGCTCAGTCTCACTGGAAAACAGTAACATCCTTGATGGAACTTTTATAGAACTTCTGTGTAGCGTTTATCTTGTAGGTGAACGATATTGTATATGAGTCTGGATTTAATTACTTATATATGAATATGAATGTGCTACAATTTCTCCTCTTCAGAGCTATCATTAAGAATCCATACAAGTACCAGCCAAAAATACTAGGATGAGAAATCTTACTTGTTAATTCAAACGAAAAATGAAGTGTGTATTTGTGGTGTGTTTTAGATGCACAATCAACTATTGTTTA
Organism: Canis aureus; assembly: GCF_053574225.1. Classification (NCBI taxonomy): domain Eukaryota; kingdom Metazoa; phylum Chordata; class Mammalia; order Carnivora; family Canidae; genus Canis; species Canis aureus. Next base: position 43,819,372 of record NC_135637.1, read on the forward strand.
AGTTCAAGGGAAAAAATTCAAAATACAGACTCAAACTCAGTCCTTAGCTTGAGCACAGAGAAAATCCCCAGGCCTGGAATGCAGTTCAGTCTTCTTGGCTGTAGGATCTGGGTGATCACCTGAACTTCTGACTCATAAATGCATCCACTCATATTCCTTTCCATTTGCCCTATGTGGACCATGTAAGACTGAGATGAGAAAATAGATTTGAAGATGGAAATGTGCTCCAGGGTTGGGTGGTAATGAGTGAGTAGCTCATCCAATGTTGTTGACTGTCAACCTCTTGTAGTTTCTCATTCTCATGGTGCCTAGGGCTCTGCACTCCCTCACCTGAGCCCTTGCAGCCCCAGCCACAGGCCCTGTGCACCTTCCAGTCCTCTCTAAGATAGTCTGATACCCCTCTTCCTCCCTCTTCATGTAGCTCTGGTCTATTTGTCCTCAGATTTTCACCCAGGCACCTGCCCCCGAGAGATGTGCCCCTCTCCACTCCCCCTTGGACAAAGAGTCTAATCGAGGTTTCCCCTACAATGTTGAATGGCCATCACACTTGTCAGAGTTGTAATTTTGCATTTATTAATAACTATTGGATGGATTTTGGTGACTTCTCCAAGCATAGAGATTCTATTGCTGTGTGTCAATGGTGGTATCCCAGGAAGCAGGCACCTGTTATGTATTTAATAAATAGTGGTTAGATGGATCAGATGGGTAAGAATACAGATCTCAACGTGTCTATCTATTTTGGGTCTTTGCTTCCTTGACCACTCCCTTTAAAAGGCATCACATCTCAACTCTTCCTATTTTCCTTCCTTTCTTTATTTTTCTCCGTAACATCTAGTTTCATTTGATATACTGTGTGTACCAATACCTTTTACATAGTTGGAATAAATAATAAAGGATTGATCAAACATAATTTAGCTTTGGCTTTTGTATTTAAATCAGTCAGAATCTTTAGTCAGTGCTATTCCTTCTTAATGTGTATTAAAGCCTGACTTAAACTTTATTTTCTTTATTTTTATAACCCCTGACCCTAGAGTTGCAAGAGGAGCTTAAAGATGATGACAAAGGGAAGTTTTATCATTAAATGGTGGTTAAGGGATCCCTGGGTGGCGCAGCGGTTTGGTGCCTGCCTTTGGCCCAGGGCGCGATCCTGGAGACCTGGGATCGAATCCCACATCGGGCTCCCGGTGCATGGAGCCTGCTTCTCCCTCTGCCTATGTCTCTGCGTCTCTCTCTCTCCTTCTGTATGACTATCACAAATAATAAATTAATTAATTAATTTAATTAATTTAAATATATTATTTATATTATATTATATTATTAATAATATATTATATATTATTATTATAAATATAATATATTAATTTAAAAATAAATAAATAAATTAATTAATTAATTAATTAATTTTAAAAAAACGGTGGTTAAGACTCTGGGCAAGGACTCAGAAATCTAGATTCAGATTCTGGAATTAACACTTGGAAGCTATAAGGCCTCAAATAAATTACTAAATCTCTACGCCCCAAGTTTTCAACCATAAAATTGGTAGAAGATGGTAATAATTGTTTACACGCAATAGTATTGTAGTGGGTGCTAAAGAGCTGAGATGAGTAACGTGGTTAGCACAACACTGAGTATACAGCAAATGTTTATACTGGATAAACATTAAAGGAGGGGCAGCCCGGGTGGCTCAGCGGTTTAGCACCACCTTTGGCCCAGGACATGATCCTGGATCCCTGGGATCGAGTCTCACATAGGGCTCCTTGTATGGAGCCTGCTTCTCCCTCTGCCTGTGTCTCTTCCTCTCTCTCTCTCTCTCTCTCTCTCTCTGTGTCTCTCATGAATAAATAAATAAAATCTTAAAAAAAAAAAAAACATTAAAGGAGCTGTTACCCACCCCTGGATATTAGCACCCATACAGCTGAGTCAACACACATGCTTCCACGGGTGTGAGTGTCTCCTGCCGGTACACTGGGTGGACTGTGCACAATGAACCACTGAGGAGAGTCTCTACTTCTGAAGACACCGTGTGCACAGCTATAGTCTAGGACAACCCATGAAACATGCTCTCAGGATTATAATCAAATAATTGCTATAAAATATAGTGGTAAAGAGCTTGTTTGCTGCTGTATATTTTCTGGGAATTTCTATATGGAAGGTTGAAGTGTGACTTGGGCTGAGGGAAGCCTGCAGAGGGCAACACCTATCAACTTGTAAAAAAGCAATGGCAGTCTTCCCCTCAGACCCCCCCCAACCATGTAAAAAATCAGAGAAATTAAACTTTACTGGATAGCATTATAAGCATCCCCATTCACAAGGAATTTTGATTTTCTAAGCACTCTTTTTGGATATTAGTGCAGCATTCTCATGCAAGCCAAAATTCACTTCTCAAACTCAGATACCTAAAATTTTCTTAATTAGAATTCTTGATGGAAATTCCTTTCCATATGGCAAATGTTTGCATTTTTTAAAGATCTATTTTCAACTTTAAAGCATGTATAGAAAGAAAAAAAAAAGACTCTTTTATCAATGTTTCTGATACCTGTTTAAAATATTCAAAAGGGAGTTTTTTATTAATACATCAATAATTCATAGAAAATACGGCTTTGGAGTACAGGGAAATTATTTGTTGCATTAGTCATAAATATTCCCTCTACAAAACTTTACATTCATTATATATTCAACCAAGTTTCCTCCATAAATACTGTCAAGTCGAAAAAACTCAATGCAGTCTCTGCTTGAAATAAAAAATCTCAATTGATAATATCTAATTAAATTATCGCCGAGATTGTTATAGTTTATTCAAGCAGAATGTGATCTCGTGTTTTCTATTTAAAAACAAGAGGGAACAGTATTATATTGGAAAGAAATCAGACAGTCAACAGAGGTGGTCATTTTGGTCTAAAACGTGTTCTCAGTTCTTGTAGAAAGATCGCAAATGCAGAACCACAGTGACACAGAGCTTGGGAGAGCTTTGTCACTTGGTAGGTGTCAGGAAGAGAAGCTAGTTTGAACAGGAATAAGCCAGGATGGGAGACCATGAAGTCCACAGTGCCTGAAGCCTGTGACCTCAAACACCCCCAAGATGACTCTGACGCTGCTCATTTTGAGAGGCAATATTATCTGTCACATTCCGATGAGCGTGTCTTAATTTCTGTCCTCATGTCTCTGTGCAGCTGTGACCCCAGGTTATGGGCTCCCTGTCGATTCGTGCCCAGCACCTGAATGACCATGTGCGCAGAGTTAGTTTTATTTGGAAGGATTTATCTCTCCTTCTCTGAGTCTAAATGATGGTGCATTTAATCTCAACTTTCCCAGTCTGCTAGACATACTTTTCAGATTTATTGTTCTATTCATGCACTTTCTTTTTCATTTTATTAATTTTATAATTCTTTTCTGTACCAAGGAAGGATTATATAAATTACCTCCTTCATCAAGGATCTGAGGAATTAAAATGTTTGTATCAGTACTCAGATACACACACACACGGACACCTATACAATATGTATCTACTGATATCCATATGGTGAGTTAATAATTCCTTCAGCATGTATCACTAAGGTTAATACATATTATTAAAGCCTTTTTATTTTTTTATTTTTTATTTTTTTTAAAGCCTTTTTAAAATTCAGTAAAGTAATAGTCTATCAAAATTTGAAAATGCAAATAACCTTTAACAAAGCAAATACTATTCCAGGAATGTTATCCCAAAGAGAAAAATATTGTTATTAAAATTACACGCAAAGACATGTTATTCAAGGCTATGTTGGTAGGGGCAAGGGTGGGCTGGAGAGACAAGTAAATGCCTGTTAGTATGTGAATGATTAAATACACTTTCTAGGGCAAGATATTCGAAAGGATGAGGGACTTCTAGGTCTGGCAAAATGATGCAATAGGCTGGTACCAAACACTCACTACAAACACCTGCCTTTATTAAGTAAAGCAAAATTGTTTCTCCATATATGTACGTTTAAATCTGTGGCCTAAGGAACAAGAAACAAATAAGTCTTCAAGTGTCAGATTGCGAGGTGAGAGCTGAAAGCTAACCCGGCAACCCAAGCTGATCTTACAGAAGCCAGGAAAGGTGATTTGAACCTTGTACTGGCTAAAAGATTAGGTTAGGTTTTGAAACCACCTGGGGATAGGAGACCAGGCTCACCAACAGCTACAAGTCCAGTGAAATGAAGACAAATCATTCTACCACTAACCCACAGAAAGACGACAAAGATGGTTTGTCAGGTATTCTTAAATTATCCGTTTTTCCTTGGCGCTGCTCTGTCCACGTGAGACCCGTATCACCTGGCACCTGTTCCAATTTGCCCAACAGCATCATCCCCAGCACAGAGCCATGCCTGAGGTCAGCTACAAGTCTTGGGAATGTCCCAGAGGAGACTCGGCCCATGTTAAGTGGGGAGAGGGGAGACAAACACACCTGCCTCCTCGTTCACCTGCCTGTGAGTCCCACATGTCCCCTTGCAGCTCCCACAGGACTGAGCTCCAGTGGCTCCCAGAGCCAAACTGGCTAGTGACATGGACTTCATTGACCTTCATCTCCTCCCTGCATCTCTTAACACACCCTGCTGATTTTCCTGACATCATCTCCCAAGCCAAGTGCTTGAAAAGGTCTTATGTCAGGGTTCTGGAGGTATCTAAACTAAGATGGACACTTTTATGGTAGATCTGAGGCGGATTAAAAATTACCCCAAGAAAAATGAAAATTTAATCTCCCATTGATGTGAAGTCCACATTTACCCTACCTGGGAAGGACAGAGACATCTTAAACTGAGATAGCATTTTTATTTTTATTTTTATTTTATTTATTTTTAAGTAAGCTCCACACCTAGCATGGGACCCAACATGGGGCTTTGAACTCAGCCCCCTGAGATCAAGACCTGAGCTGAGATAGTCTGATGCTTAACCCACCGAGTGACCCAGGTGCATCTAAGATAGTATTTTTAAAATATGGATGTTGGAGTTTCTTTTAGGTTGGTATGGAGAAGTGATGGGCATACAGTGACATACCTACAACAAACAAATTCAAAATTTCTGTGGGGAAACTTTAACAATATTCCTTGTGAGGATCTTACCAGGTGAAAAAATAATTTGTGCTTAAAATTAACTTATAAATGAAAATTATTAAACACATGGAGAAACAAGTCACCACAAGTGAGAAAAAGAAGATGCAACAAGTAAAGAATTGGTGTTCCTGAGAACTTAACAAAAAGCAACATGAATGGAACCATAAAATACTTATATCTAAACAAAAAGAGAATTTTTTAAAAATATCAAAAAGGAAGGACGTTAGGGGGAAAATAATGATGTTTGAAAAAGAACCAGAGAATACTTTTACAAATGAAAAATAAAAGTTTCTTTCTAATATAGTCTGAAAACATAAAACTACAAGACACAAATTAATGAACCTGAAGATATGTGTGATAAAATGATGTAAAATGTGCGCCAAGTGGCAAATGGGCTGGAGACAAGGAAATATGTGAAGAGATTTCAGATGTGTAGATCATAGTTTGGCATATACTAAAATCATAAGTTGAATTTATAATGCTTGTCTGGAGGGTATTGCAAGAGGTACCATTAAGTGAGAAAAGCAAGAAGCAAATAAATAGGGTATAATCCCATCTTTTGCTAAACAATAACATCAAATGTAAATAGAAACTGTGTGTGTCTCTGTGTGTGTCATATTATGAGATCAAGGCAGAAGCCATTAAAAAACGCTCACTAGCGGGAGAGCCTGGAGGGCTCAGTTGGTGAAGGGTTTGACTCTTGGTTTCAGCTTGAGTCATGATCTCAGCGTCGAGAACTGCATCAGGCTCTGAGGGTCTGTTTGGGAGACTCTCTCTCTCTCCCTCTGTTCCTCACCCACCAGCATATGTTCTCTCTATCTTTCTCTCTCAAATTAATAAATAAATCTTGAAAAAAGAAACACTTGCTAGCCTGTTTAAGATGCTGGACTCAGGATGAGGAGGGAAGGAGTAGGGAATAAAGCAGAAGAAAAATATGGTGAAAAAGAATATAGTTGTATTTTAAAAGTGAAATTATTTTCGAATGCCTGATATGATCTTACTTAAGTAAATTTATAAATGCGTCTGTCATTCGCATAAAGAACGAATGAAAGGATGAGCCTCAAAATAACAGTTACAGTCATCTCCAGATAAATTTATATGATTTTTATTTTCTTCCTTAAAAGCTCATAGGCTTTCTTTCTCAAAGGCACCAAGTTTCATTATGTAATTAGGTATAAAAGCTATTTTCCATTTGGAAAAATCAATTTTTTATCCTCATCTTTCATCTTATTTGAACCATCCCAAAGCTCTGAAATTTGTAATGTGAAGAAGGAAAAGAGGTGGCAGGTATATTTCTGTGCTCAGGTATGTAATATTCTGCACCTGACATTCCAGAGTCTTCTCATGCACATTGCCTGTAGTGCTGGGCAGCTCTGAGGCTCCACATCAGCACACGTCGTGCTTACAGCCCAGGTTGGTTTGGGTACAGTCATGCTCAAATGAGGAGAAAGAGAGTATTTGATCATAACTAACAACAAAAATGTACTATTTCATATCTAAAAATATTTTAAATTTCAGAAGCTAGGGCTCCTGTGTGGCTCAGTCAGTAAACAGACTGTCAGCAGACAGTAAAGTGTCTGCTTTCGGCTCACGTCATGATCCCGGGCTCCTGGGATTGGGTCCTGCATCAGCTGCTCAGCAGGAAGCTTGCTTCTCCCTCTCTCTCTATGCATGCTCTGTCTCTCTCTCTGTCTGTCTGTCTCTCTCTCTCTCCCTCTATCAAATAAGCAAATAAATAAATCTTAAAGAAAAATAAATTTCAGAAGCTGGTATACCCCTTCCTATTATTTCCAGTAGTGAGGAGCCTAATCTTAGTATTTACTGGATAATGTCTGTTATTCAAAATTATTTTATTATAAATCAATCTACTATTTATTAATTTGTACAATAAGACAAGTTATTAAAGCAAATTTTGAAACGCCATCCTATTCAACTATTGAAATTGTCATTTTCAGAGATAATGTCCCAAGCAAAGGATGCACTGGCAAAAATACATGAGACTATATCAAACCAAAAAGCTTCTGCACAGCAAAAGAGACCTGTTGAATGAGAGAAAATAGTTGCGAATCATATATCTGATTAGGGGTTGATAACCAAAAGATATAAAGAATTCATACAATCCAATAGCAAAAAAAAAAAAAAAAAAAACAATAGGATTAAAAATGGCCAGAAAAGGGACATCTGGATGGCTCAGTGGTTAAGTGTCTGCCTTTGGCTCAGGTTGTGATCCCGGGGTTCTGGGATCAAGCGCTGCATCCAGCTCCTTGCAGAAAGCCTGTTTCTCCTTCTGCTTCTGTCTCTGCCTCTTTTTCTCTCTGTGTGTGTGTTTCTCATGAATAAATAAATAAAATCTTTTTTTAAAACATTAAATAAAAATAAATAAATTAAAAATAAATTGAAAATAAATAAAATGGGCAGAAGACATGAATAGACATTTTTACAAAAAAGACATCCAGATGGTCAACAAATACATGAAAAGATGCTCAACATCACTCATCATCAGGGAAATGCAAATCAAAATCACAATGAGAGGGGATCCCCGGGTGGCGCAGCGGGTTGGCGCCTGCCTTTGGCCCAGGGTGCGATCCTGGAGACCCGGGATCGAATCCCACGTCAGGCTCCCGGTGCATGGAGCCTGCTTCTCCCTCTGCCTATGTCTCTGCCTCTCTCTCTCTCTCTCTGTGTGACTATCATAAAAAAAAAAAAATCACAATGAGATATCACCTCACACCTGTCAGAATGGCTAGTATCAAAAATACTAGAAATAACAAAGTGTTGACAAGGATGTAGAAAAGTGGAAACCCTCTTGCACTCTTGGTGGGAATGTAAATGGGTACAATGACCGTGGGAAATAGTAAGAGGTTCCTCAAAAAATTAAAAGTGGAATTACTCTATGATCCAATTCTACTTCCGGCTATTTATATGAAGAAAACAAAAACTAACTTGATAGGCTATATGGACCCCTGTATTACTGCGGCATTATTTACAATAGCCAAGATATGGAAACAGCCTAAGTGTCCGTCAGCAGATGAACAGATGAACAACACAACGGAATATCATTCAAACGCAAAAAGAATTAAATCTTGCCCTTTGCAGCAACATGGATGTATTTAGAGGGATTATGCCCAGTGAAGTAAGGCAGAGACGGACAAGTACCATATGATCGCATTTTATGTAGAATCTCAAAAAAATATTTTAAAGCAAAACATGCAAACTAAACAGCAAGCTCACAGATCCAGAGAACGGATTTGTGTTGCCAGACATGGGGGTGAGGGTGAGCAAAATGATGAAAGGACTCATAGGAACAAAACTCCTGGCAGAAAATAAATCTAGAGAAGGTAATGGACAGCCTGGCAGATATAGTTAATAATATCGTACCGCCTATTTGAAAATTGCTAAGAGAGGAGATCTTAAAAGTTCTCACCCCAAGAAAAACAAAATTCTGTAACTGTGTGTAGTGATGGGTGTTAACCAGACTTACCGTGGAGAGCATTCCGCAGCATATACAATTATTGAGTCATTATGCAGCACGCCTGAAACTAACATGATGTCGGATTGTCAATCATGCCTCAATAACAAATGAATGTATTTATTTATTTATTTTTAAAGATTTTATTTATTTATTCATGAGAGACACAGAGAGAGAGAGAGAGAAGCAGAGACACAGGCAGAGGGAGAAGCAGGCTCCATGCAGGGAGCCTGACGTGGGGCTCGATCCCGGGTCTCCAGGATCATACCCTGGGCTGAATGCAATGCTAAACCTCTGAGCCACCAGGGCTGCCCCCACAAATGAATTTTAAAAAAGAAATAACATCCAAAGAATTAGTATTCTGCAAATAGAATAACTTATCTCAAAGACCAACATATTTCTGTGCTTATGCTACTTGGAGCCAAATGAAACACTCAAGTCTAGTCCGGGGGGAGTGTGTGCTTTTGTGAAACATAACTCTGTATTGGCTTTGACATTGTCAGAATCGTTACGCAGTGATGAAATGACGCTAAATACCTCAAAGAAGACTTTAAATAAGAAGTACATGTCTTGTTAGTGCCCTTCTGAAAGCCTCCAACCCCAAGCCCCACCCAAACACACACACACACACATGCACATATGCACACATAGGTCTAATTCTCTTTATACGTAACAATAGACAATCTACGCAAAAGCACTACTTTTCACAGGGGTTAGCAGTAGACCTTTAAAAAGAGCCAGCATTAGAATTTGAAAGTCAAGATATTACCATATGTATGGTTCAGGAAAAAATTGTTTCTTCCCTAGATTTTTTACAAGAATTATACACACACACACACACGCACACATGTGCACACACACAAGTATTGTGCCTGAAACTGTCCAGGAGGACACACAGGACCTTCCCTTTTGTACAACTAGCCCTTGTGCTCGTTCACTGGGAATGGGTATCATGGCTCTGAGGGTATCATTATTTGCATTTTAATGCCAAGACTAGAACTTTAGAATGACTGGCAATGAATCTGCGTTTAATATCTTCATATGATTGAGGAAGATAATTAGTCACGGCTGAATAAAAAAGATACCCAGCTGGAGTTCCACCTCATTAACAGGATGCTAGCAGAACATGTAAGGTTCTCCAGAATGGCACCATCTTGCTGTTCCCACGAACATCAGCTCAATCAATGCTTTCATTTTGGTGTACGGGTTTGCCTCCACCCTGTCGGAGCGTGAGCAAAGTGCAGCCATGTCTCAGGAGACTGAAGACCTAGTTTAATCAAATGAGACTTCATTGCAATTGCAAATTTTTCAAGTTTACTTTTTTAACTGATAAATAATGCCCTTGAATGAGTTATTTTGCCAGAGTGTAGCTTCACAAGTTATATGGATGAAAGAGGTTGAATACAACATGGACAATATTCCAGAAAATTCAGAATCCTTTACAGCTTTGGATACTTATTTGCTTCTATTATTCCAATTATTTTCTTCCGTTAATATTATATTGATATAGATGTTGTTTTATATTCTTCCCCATATTTCTTTTTTTTTAAGATTTTATTTAGCCATTCACAAGAGACACACAGAGAGAGTGGCAGAGACACAGGCAGAGGGAGAAGCAGGCTCCACGCGGGGAGCCCGACGTGGGACTCGATCTGGGTCTCCAGGATCACACCCTGGGCTGAAGGTGGTGCCAAACTGCTGAGCCACCCGGGCTGCCCCATATTTCAAGTCTTTTAAGGGACTCCACTTCTCAAGATTAATCTCCACAAAGTCAATTCTGTATTAGGGCTTTTTTTTAAATTTTATTTTAAGGATTTCATTTATGTATTTGAGAAAGAGAGAGAGAGAGAGCACGAGCAGGGGAAGGGGCAGGGGGAGAAACAGCTCTCTGCTGAGCAGGGAGCCCAGTGTAGGGCTCCATCCCAGGACCCTGGGATCATGACCTGAGCTGAAGGCAGATGTTTCACCAACTAAAGCACCCAGGTACCCCCGTGTTAGGCCTTTCTAAAATAATTCACCCACAGCACAGCCAAGTGGAGGTGTCTGGGTGAGGTACTAACAGCTACTATGATCAGGAGCTTTGGTTATTCAGCGTCTTTTATGGTTCCATACAAATGTTAGTATTGTTTGTTCTAATTCTGTGAAAATTATTATTGGAATCTTGATGGGCATTATATTAAATCAGTACATTGCTTGGGGTAGTATGAAAATTTTAACAGTATTAACTCTTCCAATTCAAGCCCGCAGAATATCTTTCCACATATTTCTGTCATCTTCAATTTCTATCAGTATAGTTTCCAGAGCACAAGTCTTTCACTTATTTGGTTAAGTTTACTCCTTGATATTTTATTATTTTTGGTACAACTACAAATGGGATGGTTTTTCTTTATTTCTCTTTCTAATAGTTATTAGTATATAGAAATACAACAGATTTTTGTATCTTTTTTATACTACAACTTTATTGAATTTGTTTCTTGATTCTAGCAGTATTCAGTGGAGTCTTTAAGGTTTTCAGATATAATATGATGACACCTGCAAATAGTGACAGTTTTACTTCTTCCTTTCCAATTTGGATGATTTTCTTTCTTTTGAAGTTTTTGTTTATTCGTTTGCTTCTTCTGAATTGCTGTAGCTGGGAGTCCCAGGACTATGTTGAATGAAGGTGGCAAAAGCCGGGATCCTCGTCTTGTTCCTGATCTTACAGGAAAAGAGCTCAGTTTTTCACTGCTGAGATGATGTCAGATATGGGCTTGTCTTATACACCTTTATTATTATGAAGTACATTTCTTGTATACCTACTTTGTTGAGAGATTTTATCATCTCTACATTTTTATAAACAATGGATGGCATTCAAACACTAAGAAAAGTAATCAAAATCATAAGACTTGTTCCAAAACAAGAAAAAAAAACAGAAATAAATATAGCATGTGCACTGCTGTGTTTGTACAGCCCTTGAAGTAAAAGTGCTTTTTAACATGTTTAGTGAATTAGAAAAGGATGTGTAATAGAAAACTTACAAGGCCTATATAGCTTAAATTACCTGTTGCTTGGTCTTTTTCAGATGAAAAACCTTGCTGGCCCCGGATACATGAAACTGTAGTCCCAAAAGGACACAAGAAATCAGGCACAACTGGAGCAGTATTTTAAGAAATGATTCTCCATTCAAAAATAAATGAAACACATTTCAGAAGCAATATGAACAAAGATAAATCTTTTAGAAAAGTATATTGGTGCATATCATAGTGAACTAATAAATATCCACGATAAAAAATACTTGGATCTAAAGCAAATATATATTTATGTATTTACATAAACTATTTATATGTATAAATATTTATATTTATAAATATATATATATTTCCTTAAAAAAACAACAAAACACTAAGAGCTGATTTCTCTCAGAAAGAATAATAGCTAAAAGACCTTGATTATATATTCAAATATTCAAATTTCTGAAAAAGAAAATGTCAACCAGGAATTCCATATCTATTCTAAGTATAGAGAAAATTGGACACAAGTAGACCCATATTACATGAAATACAATGTAATTCTTTTGAGTATTACTCAAAAGAAAGGAAAATAACCCCAGAGGAAATTGAGATGCAGCAAGTGCAAAGTATTGATTGATCTAATTAATAATGACTTCAGAAACAACAGGAACATCTGTGAGTTCTAAGTACATAGAGAATTTAACTATACCAAAATAGAAAAACAGCTTGAATATAGGCAGGGTAAATGGTTTCAAAGACTGAATTTTCTGATAAGTGATGTTATTAATTTATAACAAATCATAGTAAGCCAAGAAGAAATGCTTTAAACATTAAGAAATCATGAAAATTATATAGAATAGAAGATTTAAACCAAAAAAAAAAAACACTAGTAACTACATCAAATGTAAATTGAACAGTCTGGTAAAAGACAAAGATTGTTATAATGGATTTAAAAAAAAAAACAACAACACAAGACTTCAAAGAGATGTAAATATTAGGACACAGAAAATGTAAGAGTAGAAGGATAGGGAAAGATATATTATACCATTACTAAGTAAAGAAAGATGTCGCTTTCTCCACACTGACACATTTAATGATATAAAAGGATACTGGGTTATTTAATGAAGGAAGAAAGATGTTTGCATGCAGCTCACACCTGTTTCAAAGCTCTTTAAGGCAAGAAATAACAGAGATAAATGAAGATATTCAGAATACTAAAAGAGACTATCCACCAGGGAGAAAAAACATGTGTATGTGTGTATAACATGCACATGTTTATGTATAATATTATGGGGTCAAGGGCAAGCTGCTCCAAAACATGCCAACATGCCACTGACACATGGATTATTTTAAATAAAAATTACTTAGGAAACTGTTAGCCTAGGAAGATGGTGGAGTAGGAGGATCCATGGACACCTTTAGAGAACAGCAACATCAGTTCAGCCACTCCAGAAAATGACCTGAATTGGAGGAAAATATTTCTCACAGGTAGTCGTAGAGAAGAGACTACATTAAAAGGGTAGAAGAGACATAGATGCTGTTGGGAACCAAATGGGAGGGACGCCACAGGCCCAGAGAAGGAGGGTAGCAGACCCCACTCCAGGTACCCACACAGGGGACCTGCAGTGAGAAGATGAGTCTCTAAAACATTTGGCTTTGAAAACCAGTGGGTCTTAACTTCCCAAGTTTTTACAATCAGTGGGGGCTTAACACCTGGAACTTTAGGAATCAGTGAGCTCAGCTTTGGAAGAGCTGGAGAGTCCTAGGAAACTGAGTCTCTGCCCTTAAAGAGCCAGCATAAGAACCCAACAGAGATAAGCAGAGAAACAGCAGTTTGAAAAGTGCCTGGAGTGTACGAGAAGGAGATTTATTTGCTAATCTCAGAATGTGCACTAGAGGGCCAGGGATATTTGGAAGACTTCTCTAAAAAGAAAAGAGCTGATGGGCACCATTTCTCTCCCCTGCCCTCCAGCATAAATACACGGTTGCCTGCTGGAACCAGTGCAAACATTCTCCACCTGGACACATAGATCAATAGAACAGAATAGAGAGACCAGAAATAAATCTATGCTTTTATGGTCAATTAATCTGTGACAGACGGGGCAAAAATATGCAATGGGGAAAAGACACTCTCTTCAACAAATGGTGTTGGGAAAACTGGACTGCTATATGCAAAAAGAATAGAAATGGACCACTTGTTTACACCACACACAAAAATAAACTCAAGGTGAATTAAAGACCTAAATGGAAGACCTGAAATCCTAAAATGCCTAGAAGAAAGCACAAGCAGTAATCCCTTTGACGTCAGCCATAGAGACGTTTTTCTAGATATGTGTCCTGAGACAAAGGGGACAAAAGCAAAATTAAACTATTGGGATTACATCAAAATAAAAAGCTTCTACAAACTACAACAATACAATCCACAAAACGAAAAGACAACATAGAGAATTGGAGAAGATATTTGCAAATGATATAGCCAATAAGGGGTTTGGATATGTTATATATATTATATATATAATACATATAACACATATAAGGGGTTAGTATATATTATATATATACATATATATACACATATATTTGTGTATATATATAGAGAGAATTGATATATATGTATAAATAATTTATACAAGTCAATGTTCAAAATACAAATAATCCAATTAAAAATGGGCAGAGGACTTGAACAGACATTTTTCCAAAGAAGATATCCATCCAGACGGTCAACAGACACAAGAAGAGATGCTCAACATCACTCATCATCAGGGAAATGCAAATCAAAACCACAATTAGATATCACCTTACACTGGTCAGAATGGCTAAAATCAACAACGCAAGAAATACCAGATGTTGGTGAGGATGCAGAGAAAAGGGAATCCTCATGCACTGTTGGTGGGAATGCAAACCAGTGCAGCCTTTCTGGAAAACAGTATAGAGGTTCTTCAAAAAAGTTAAAAATAGTGCTGTCATTTGGTCTAATAATTCCACTACTGGATATTTACCCAAAGAATATGGAAACACTAATTCAAAAAGAATCATGTGCCCTTATGTTTATTGTAGCAATATTTACAAGAGCTGAGATATAGAAGACCAAGTATTCATCAAAAGATCAGTGAATAAGGAAATTGTTGCATACATACAATGGAATATTATTCAATCATGAAAAAGAATGAAGTCTTGCCATTTGCAATAACATGCATGGAGCTAAGGAGTATGATGCCAAGTGGAAAAAGTCAGACAGAGAAGGACAAATACCACATGGTTTCACTCCTATGTGGAATTTAAGAAACAAAGCAAACAAAGAAAAAGCAGAGGTCTTTTGTTTTGCTTTGTTTTTCTGGGTTCGTTTTTTGAGAGAGCTAGAGTAAGAACACTAGCATGGGGAGGGGCAGAGGGAGAGGGAGAGAGAATCTTAAGTTCCACAGATGGAGCCTGACATGGGACTTGATCCTACAACCTTGAGATTATGACCCAAGCTGGAATCAAGATTTGGACGCTTAACTGACTGAGCCCCCCAGGTGCCCCCTCAAAACAGACTCTTAACTACAGAGAACAAACTGGTGGTTGCCAGAGGGGCAGTAGTGGGGGGATAGGAGAAACAGATAAAGGGATTTGGAGTACACTTAACATGACGAGAGCTGAGTAATGTATAGAATTGTTGAATCACTCTATTGTACACCTGAAACTAACACAACACTATATGTTAATTATGCTTGAATTAAAAAATGCATTAATAAGTTAAGAAAAAAAAAAGAAATAGTCCATGTAAGGATACTCCCATTCTCCTTAATTCCCTAAAACAGGAATTAAATCTCTTACATGAAAAATGCCTTCCCTGCAAAGAAAGCAAAAGCACCATAACACCAGAGACAAAGACATTACAGCTGAGAAAGCTACAGAAGCAACCTTTTAACTTTTTTTCTGATCTGCTATTTCAGTCTAAACAGAAGTCTAAATAGAATTCCTCTCTATTTAAAGCTTCCAAGTAGCTGTTTTCTTTATGCTGTCAATTCCTCACAAATTTATTGTCTTTGTCTAAAATGTGTAAAAACTTCCTGCCTTAATTATTTCTTCAGGTATCAGTTTCATTATTGAGCCTCTGTGCCCAGGTAATAATTTTTTTTCTCCTGTTAATTTGTCTCATATAAACTTAATTCTTAGTCCACCTGAAAGGACTTAAAGAGTAGAGGATAAATTTTTCCTTCCCTACAATGTATATTATCTCAAAACAGTATGGAAAAATTGACAAATAGAAAAGAAAAAAGTCAAATCCTCAATTAGGTTAGAAAATTGTAGTGCAGCTTTTTGTGATTCATAGAAAGATGAAATAAATATTAGCAACAGTATAGAAGGTTTGAATAACACAATTACCGCTTGATCTAATAATGTATATTGAAAATATTCCCCTAAATCACCATAATAAACATTATTTTCACTGCATATGTAACGGTTGGCCTCGTGTGTTCTCTGAAAGCAAGTCTTGCAAGATATTAAACTAAGAAATAATAGAAATTATGTTTTCTGATCATAATGAAATTATGCTAAGAAACAATTTTAAAAAATAATTAAAATGATCACATCTGTTTAGAAATCAGCTACATATTACTAAATTACCCAGAAGAAAGAGAATGACATTCAGGAAGTTGTTTATATTGAAATTAAAATATGTAATAAAATCTGTGCAATACAGCTACTGTTTCCTTTAGAGAGAATGTTATAGTATTAATATGTGTATTTGACCAAAAAAAAGTGAAAATAAATGATTACTTCTCCACAAGCTAGGGGAAAAATTAAATAAGGCTTAAAGAGAACAGAAGGAAAATGTAAGAATCTCTATTTTGTCATAGAAAGTTGGCATAATCTCAGTAATAAAGCCTAACAAGGATATGGAGGAGAGGAAGATTGCAAGTCAATCCCTCCAAAGAAAATAAATATAAATATCCTGAACAAAAACAAGATAAATTTATTATAGGAATTCTAAGTTGGTATATTAATATGTACAGGTATAAGAATATACAATGTAAAAACCAATCAAATAGAATAGAATAGAAAATCATGATTATTTCAACAGAAGTAGGAACTGAATTTCAATAATTTTTTATCTATTTACAATAAACACATTAAACTATGAATAAATGGAATCTTTACCTAATGAAGGATATTAATAACATAATTACAGCAACTATCATAATAAATTAAAGAACTGAAAAATATTTCCCTCCTGGAAAAAGGATAAAATTAGGGTGAGCACAATTTCAGTCTCTAACATTTTACTGGCTATCCTAGACAGCAGCATAAGGAAAAAAAAATGAAATAATAAAGATTAATAGGGACGTCATAAGAAATGTGACAAGTGAAAAGAAATATATATGTAGGAAAATTATATATTCTACAGAAGAACTGTTAACATCAATAAGGAAATTTTATAGGTTTGTGGGGTGCAAGGTCAATAGAAATAACACTGTAATTCTGTTACCAGCAACAAATAGTCACAAAATGAAATTTAAAAATTTTACAATAGCAGTGTAGAGAATCAAAGGCTTAGGAATGAATCTAAAGAAAGAGCAGCAATAAATAAATAAATAAATAAATAAATAAATAAATAAATAAAATAAAGAAAGAGCAGCAAGACTTCAGTGTAGAAAAACAAAGCATTCCTGAGAGAAATTTTAGCATATATTCAGAATAAGTGTCCTTATAAAAGCCCTAAATTATCAGGGGGATATAAAATATTTATGTATGGGATGGCTTAATATTATTAATATATTAATTCTCCCCCAATCGATCTATTTATTCACGACAATGCCAGTGTAAATTCTAGGAATATTTTTGCATGAATTAATAAGTTCATCCAACAATTTACATTAAAATTTTAAAAATAGGCAAAACAAAGGTCAAAGTTGGAAAACATACAAGACTCCATCTCTCACCTAGGAGCCAGACACTTCAAATAGACTGTTGGGGAAAAGTCCTATATATATATTTTTTAATAAACTATTTTTTAGAACAGTTCTAGACTTTACAGAAAAATAGAACAAATCATACAAACCGTTCTCCTATGCTTTGTGCCCGTTCCCTCTGTTACTGTCATCTTCTGTTGTATGTTCTATTTGTGTGACAAATAATGAACTAATATCAATGCAGCATTATTAACTGAAGAACAGTTGTCTTCTGTAAAATCAGGTTGGACTCAGTTTTGGTTACTGTCAAAAGAACTTTCCCACGGCTTCATCAGCTTAAACTCAAACCCCACGTTCCCTTCCATCCTCACTAAAAGCCTCTAGATAAGGACAGTTGAGAGAACCTGTCCCCACGTCTCAACTGGATCTGTGACATGGCACTTTGTCAGAACTAACCACAGCTGGAGTTGTGTACGGAAAAAAATGAAAGATTGATAAGCACTGCAAAACTTTAAATGGTAACGCTCCAGTTATTGTCAAATATGTTACTCGACAAATACTTTTAAAATTATGTTTATATATTCATTCTGGACCTAACACAGGGTATCTCTTCAGTAAGTATTTGTTGAATGAATGAATAACTACGGCATGCCTAACATAAATCCACCTTCTTGGACATTGAAAATTAATTTACAATTAAAAAATATATATAGTGCTTACTTGGACACTTTTCATTCTAAACCTGGTAAAGTAACTAGTAATTCCTGGACTATTAAAGTAACATATTTACTAATGTAAATAGTGGAAATACTAACTACATAATAAGCTCACTTGCTCATGATTAATCAACATCACTAGTAGATAGTAATTACACGACCATATGTATCTTGTCTTTGTTTAGAGAAAAAAAATAAATGCTTTGAACACTACAACTGTTTAAACCATGTTCAAAGCATTTATTTTTAAAGGTTTTTTTTTTGGCACTTTGTAAATGGTCTTACTCTATGTACAATCTTTAAAAATCTAAATATGGAATGTGTTCCAGTGCATGACTTCGGTAATTCTGAATGAGTGCTATTTGTGCTGACTTTGGCAAATCAGATAATGGGCTCGTGTGTCTGGGGCACCCACAGGGAAAGGAGATGTAGGTGGTATGGACTCAACAGTGGACAAGACAGCTTTTGCCAGTGTGGAACTTGAGTTATTTAAGCAGAGCAAAAAATGTCCCCAGCTCTCTTCATGCATATGCTTCTTTTGTTCTTTGTATCTCGCCTGTTTTCTTCATCCATGATTTCCAACGTGAGATGTTGTTACGCAGACTTGCAGCAACTGTAATAGATTTTAACTGAATTGTCCCTTAATCAAGTGCCGATTGCTGTTAGGCTCGGTTTACGAGACCTGCGATTCGGGAGAATTAGCAAAGGTAATTGATTTCTAATTCAGCTCAAGTGTATTAATTTTGTACTTCCACCAGCTTGGGATTTACACACATGAACTTTGTAAAGAGATATGCATGGAGGAAGAAAAGATGACTTTGAGGTAAAACCTGTTTGCATAGCCAATTTGGTTTAGAAATGTTTCTGAGCCTTTAAAGAGTTGAGCGGCTTCTGTGTCTAGAATAGTTTTGATGTTGGATGGGCTGAGGCCTGAGAGGGAGAGCCACAGGCCCCTCACCAAGAGGGATCTTTGCACAAGGAAGAATTCAAGAGCAAGATGTGGAGAGAAAGAGACAAACTCATTAAGGAGAGAAATGAGAAAGAGCAATTTCACAACCCCGTCTGTCTCCAATGAAGTGTTTCAAAATTTAAAAAATATATATATATATTTAAATTATATATTAATTTAATATTTATTGCTAAATGTTTAAATAATTTAAATAATTTATATTATTGCAATATATTGCTAAATATTTAAATTAGCAAACCATATAGGGAGAAGCCTACTCTTTCACTTTGGGTTTATGACTTATTGGGCAGTTCATTTTTCCATGGTCTTAGAGTTATGGAATCATCTAGATGGAGTAATTTTAAGAAGGTCCAGCTTTTGTGGCTTCTACTGCTGGAGGGATCGGGGTCTGGTAGTCTTCCATGAGTCAGATCTTGAGACCCTTTTTGACCTGTTGACTTTTAGGTTCAAAGCCAGCCTAAAACCAAAATGACTTTACTTTGGTCAATTCATCTCCCAAGCTTCCTTCCCTCCTGCCTCAATTTAGCTTATCTTAGTCTTCTTGTTTTGGAATATTACCATTTCTTGTATTTAGTTTCAATATTGATGTATCTCCAGTCACATAATGGAGTCTTTATTAAGTATTATGGTCCCTATATTCTCATGCCTCAAATAATTTTATTTTCAATCTTTCCCAATGGGTCTGGCTCAGCTGAAGTAAGGAAGTGGTCATGAGATGGGGACCTAGCTGTTCAAGGGAGTACAACAGTGATACATACCGGGACTTCCACACAGAGAAAATACTAACAGTTGGTTTGCCATGGTTTCACGTGCAAATATATTATGGATGTGTCTTGTTTGCTTAGAGTTTCTCCAATTTTTTTAATTCATTTTATCTCAGTGCCAACAAGAAAGAAGTATCATTACTAATTCAAAATTAAAGTAGCACTGGCTTTTCTCCCAGGGCACTATTTTTGCAAAATACTTTGTGGATAGCAAACACATCATATGAATCATATTAATTTGCTGCCATCCCTCACCCATCCCTAGATGCCCTCCTCCTTCCCTTCCCTGCAGACCTTAGTAGGGGTCCATCCACACACCAGCCTGTTAATGCAACACAATTTACAACAGGGACTAAAAATGTGTCTGAGCATATTTTTTTTATGACAGCAACGTATTCAAAATATCAAGTGTAGGAAAAACATATAAAAATGGGATCTTCAAGGAGCAACACAGAAGGCATAAAGTGCTAGAATATTTCTTGTCATTTGATGCAGTCAACATGTAGTTTCTCAAATTGTCAACTATTTCTCATGAGGAGATTCAGCTGAAAAATGGAAAATTCCTATCATTTGAATCTTCAAATTCCATGCCATGCTTTTAAAAGAAGGTGTCAGGATCATTTCTATACAAGAAAAAGAAAAAGGTAGGGGTGTCTGTGCATCTCAGTTGGTTTAGCATCTGAATTTTGATTTCCATGCAGGTCGTGATTTCAAGGTCATGAGATCCAGCCTTCTCTGGGCTCTGAGCTCAGTGGGGAGGCTGCTTCAATACTTTCTCTCTCTGTCCCTCCCTCCTGCTCTCTCGCTCTCTCTCTTAAATAAATAAATAAATAAATAAATAAATAAATAAATAAATATTTTTTAAAACGGCAAGGAAAGGTAAAATTAAGCTTGATATAGCTAAAAGATTTTATTTATTTATTTATTTATTTATTTATTTATTTATGAGATAGAGCATAAGCACAAGCAGTGGGAACAGCAGAGGGAGAGGGAGAAGCAGACTCCCCGCTGAGCAGGGAGCCCAATGAGGGACTCGATCCCAGGACCCTAAGATCATGACCTGGGCTGAAGGCACACGCCTCACCAACTGAGCCACCCAGGAGCCCTGCAGCTGGATATTTTTATGCTCACTTCAAAACTACAATTTTGACATGAGTGTGGGTACCAAAATTTTCTCAATTAACTCACCAGAAATGGAACTACTGAAATCTTTGAAACAGATTTATAGAAGATTCCAGCCTACCAAGAAATAACAGACATAATAAAGAAAGCTAGAGGTCGTCTGAGCAGAACAGGCGTCTGAGAAGCATGATGAGAAGCATGTGTGCTAGAGAACAATGAAAGGGAAAAGACCACTGTCCTCATGTCCCTGGAATACTCTTGCTTCCCTAAATACTGGTCTCCTTTTTATTTTATCTTATTGCTAGTCCTGTAGGTTCCAGATTCCAGGTCAGATACTTTTTCCAGCATGTAGAATTTGACTCCCACTACCTCATCTTTTTACGTAAAGGCATTTAGATTAAAGTGTGGGCTTTGGGGAGAACTCTCTTTTAATTCTACTTAAATAATTAAGTTCTCTGTGGGAAATGTATTTACGTGTACCTTTACTATTATCAAAACCCATGAGGGAACACGTGCGTTTTCTCTCATTCAATTATGGTAAAAACGAACTTTAAAACATTCTAGAAACTCTATGTGTTTATCTATAGATTTAGCCATTTGTTTCTTTAAAGACTTCTTTTCCTGAAGATGATAAATTAGGGTTTAAAAGGCCTACTTCTTCATTAAAAAAGCGACAAAACGATTTCTACAATGTGTTAATTTGTTTTCTTACCTGAGATAATGAGTGGTCTAATAATTAACACATAACCAAGAGGTCTTTCATTTACCCATGCACAGAGAGCACGCATCATGAATTATACATATTGATAGGATGTTGTATGTGCAATTTTGAGACATGTGCATTCCCATTGTTGAAACAGTGGCCTACCTAAATTATTTTGTCATTTTTTTTTCATTTTACATTGATAATTCTAACTTCACGTTGGAGCCCATAAAAATATACTCACTAACCCTGGTATTCTGGGGAAACAATTTACTCTGTGAGAAGGAACAAGAATTTATATTTGTTGAGCTGTAAAAAGGCCAAAGCTTATAAAACTTCATTTCATATAGATATGTCTGTATGACAAAGTCAGAGTGGCTTCCTCTTGATTTACAACTACAATATACTTGTAGCCATATTTTATAAAAGATATTGGTTTCCTAAAATGCTTATAACATACTCTTCCCATCTAGATATATTTCTTTGCAATGGTGCCCATTGCAGTTGATAAAATAAGACATGCTCTTCCTTTGGCCTCAGAGAAAGCATCCGTCTGCCCCAGCAGTGGCTGGGAAAGCAGAAAGGCTAAGGTCTTTTCACTCCAGAAATTCCTTCAGCTACATTGACATAGAACCAGCTTTCCTTTCCCATATAATAATGCTGGGACATCCAAACCCTGATGGGAGAGAAGAAATAAGAGAATCAGAGCATATTATTCAGCTACAAAACAATAGATGGAGCAGATAGTGACAATCAATTCTAGAGGAGGGAAATATGCAACGAGAACTATGTGACTAGAAAGTTTTGTTTTCAGATGGCACCCGGGCATTAGAACTGACTTGAGCAGAAGTAGGTTAACTCCAATGAGGCTGTTACATCTCAAATATCCAAGGAGGATTAAGAAGCCTCAGCGAGAACCCAGCACTGGAAGCACGAGCCTGGCTGTGCATCCCCACCTGGCCGCTCACTCCGTAGGCCAGCTAGCTCTGTTCTGTTAGTGTGACCTCATATCCTAGTAGACAATCTTGTATTATTCCAAGTTCTACACCTGCACCAGGCCCATCAGTCCTTCCTGCAGACTTTGGGAAATTAGACTCAGAAAATCGGACAATTTTTGGGTGGGGTGCATGGGGGGCAATGACTGCTCTGTGACACGTGACATTGAAGAGTTGTCAGGTGCTCATATATCCTCAATCAAAAGGTATTTTTGATCCTTATCTTACACGATGCACCTCTCTGAAATATATCGAAACGTGGTTTAACATGGACAGAGTTGGCTCCAAGCGCTGTCTTTCATGGATTCACAAACCAAGATTCTCAGCGAAACCCAAGAAGCGGGATGGACTTGAAGATCTCCTAAAATGGTTCTTGTTCATACTTGGACTTGCCAGCTGTAGAAGAAGAAACACAACCTGACGTCACATGGTAAGCTGACACTGAAACTCATTTTGAAGATGCATCTGATGCTATGTTCTCTGCTCTTGTTGGGTCTGCCATGACCATTGCTATGAAAAACTGAGGTTGATGACGTCTGATGTCTACCGTAGCACCTTGTTCGATCTGAGCCTAGTTCTCAGCCTGGTAGCAAAGAGGGAGCATGCTGCCTGGGAGTGCCTCCGTGTCCTGTAGCATCTCCACCTCAGCTGAGTCCTCCTTGCAGCCCAGTCATGGCTCCAGGGCTCTTGTTCTCTGAAGCAGTAAATGCAACCCCTCCATACAGTGGATGGAGGTGTCGATGGTGGCTCAGTACCTCTGGCTCCACAGCTAGTTATCTCCTCCAGGTCACTGCTCCTATAGCTTGTGTGATTTTCCAAGACACTAATGCCTTCTCAAAGTTATGCTCCCCTTATGATTGAGACCTGGGCCTGTCTTCAGCACAATCACGCCCCCTGGCTCCCAAGATGGGGTCTCTTCCTGCTGAAAAGGTGCTCTGTGCCTTCACACTTGGCTTATGTTGATGATTCATCACCAGCAGCCTGTCATTTTCTGGTTCCACAGATGCATCGATGGTTCTCAGCCTTCATAATGAGCATCTCCCCCACATTTCTCAGGGGCCAGACACTGCACGAGGCCAGGAACCACCTCTCACCCTTCTGAGCCTCCCACAGGAACGTGGCTGGTGGTGTTGCAGGGGCCTGTTAACAGTGATGTGGTCCTACTATGTTCCCACTCATGACTGACCCATGTCCAGAATCCTACAGTCTTTTTCCTAGGACTCCCCTGGTTCCAACTGTCTACAGTTGGTGTAATGAGTAATCTAAACCCTGTGAATACAGAGCACCATGTGGCAGAAGGGAATTTGGGTGCTCAACAGCTGATCCTGGATTACCCACATGAGCCCAATGTTATCCTGAGGCTCCCCAATCCTAAATTAGGGGAAAGCAGAAGAGGAAGTCAGAGGATGCCAGGTGAGGACTTTGCCCACCTCTGCCTGACTCTGAAGACAGAAGCCACAGGCCAGCGAGGTCTGCACAAGCCAGGAATGGCAGGGAAACAGATTCTCCCCTAGAGCCCAGAAAGTACCACAACCCGATGGGAACCTTGACTTTCCTTAAATCCTGGGTCAGACTTCTGACCTACAGAATTGTGAGCTGACACATTTGTATTTTTTGAGCAACATTTGATGGCAATTTATTAGAGCAGCAGTAGGAAACTATTACTTCTTGTTGGCTTAGGAGCAGCCTGTTCCTAGGACAGCACTCCAAAGAGAAACCCTGTAATGAATACGGGCAGCCGGTGGTGAAACACAAGAGACTATGTGAATAAATGGTTCCCATGTAAGGCCTTGGCCTGACCCCCTGGGAGCATCTTTACCAAGATGCCTGGTGTGAAGCTGTGCTATCAGAGATAACACCCCTCCCTGTGGGATCTCCGGTCACTGATGTTTAGGGGAGAGGAGCAGTGAGAGTTCCTGACTCTTCCAGTTAAATATCTATCACTGACTCGAGTAGAGTCCGGGTCGCAGTAGCATTAAGAGGGTATAGGCAGGAGCGTGTGGGTGCTCAGCTCGTGTCGGGTCATTGATAATATCGCCGTCCCTGAGAGTTCTTCTACGGTAAGTGTGATCACTAACACTTCTTGAGTACGTAACACACACCAGGTTCTTGTCAAGCACAATCCATATATGTGTGATGGGGCTTCATCCTACAAGACACAAGAACAGTGCCCCCTAATGATCATTGTCTAAGTCAGATTTGCTTGATCCTTTGCTCATCTCCACAAATGCAGGATATTCCTTAAACCTCTAACCCATGGGGTTTGGGACAAAAATGTCAAGCAGACACCCACGTGTGCACAGGATCTTCCTTTAGGGAATATTGAGGGTTTTTTTCTCCCATTGGAAAACATACAAGAAATAGTCACGTTGTGGTGTTTAGGATATAGGGAGTGAGCACCCTTCAGTTCAAAATAGATGATGAACCCAAGATCTCTTTTCCAACAAATGTGGGATCTAAACAGAAAATTCATTTTGCAAAAGTCAAATAAAGCCGTTGAGCCCCTCTAATGGACACTTAAGAGAAAACAAGCCATTGAGAAGTAAGCCCGCTTTTAATCTGGCTGCCCGAGGAAAGAGCCAGTGAGCACACAGTGCCAGGAGTGCAGTGTCCCAACTGAGTGTCCTGGGGGTGCATCTCGCTCTTCAGAGGGTTCTTGGAAGATCCAGTTCAAATATGATGGCTTCTATGAGAAAATGTCAAACAACAGGATCCCAGAAAACAGTCCAGAAAAGTCCTTTATACACATCCACTGGAAGCCCCTAAAATCTTGAGAAAACATACTTTTCCTGAGAAATGCTGCTGAGATGTTGCTTCTCTGGGTAGGAAAGATAAAACAAGGATTATAGGAATATTGGGAAACACACCACGGACACCATTTTCCTGGTAACACTCCAAAGTTGATTTCCTTGATTTTTTAGCTGCTTAGTGCTTAATTATGTTTTTTTTTTTTCCTTTTTCTTATTTTAAGATTTTATTTATTTATAAGAGAGAGAGAGAAAGTGGGGGAGAAGCAGAGGTAGAGAATCTCAAGCGCTGAGTATGGAGCCAGACATGGGGCTCGACCTCACGACCCTGAGATCACAACCTAAGCCGAAAGCAAGAGCCAGATGCTTAATGACTGAGCCACTCAGGCACCCCTTAATTATGTTTCCAGTTTGATTATATCATGTAGGTGTGGCGAGTAAAATCGAAATAGGCTGTTTGTCGGGTACTTAAGATAATCTACTCACAGTTGTGGAACACCTGGAAACAGACTTAGTTCATATAAAAATTGTCTTGGAAAATTTATTATAATTTTTAAACTATTTATTATATTCCTCTCCATCATACTAACCTGGTCTATAGGTACAAATATATTTATGAAGCCTTTCCTACATACGGGCATATTTACAATTACTTACAGGATCACAGAACCAGAACTAAACTAAAATTTTACGCTTCCTTTCAATCTTACATTCACATCTAACTTTGTATTTTGACCTCAAATAGTCTTTATTTTAGCATCTGTGAGGATACTGAATGATTTTTTTACAATACTTAAGCTTCTCTTTCTTTGAAGAGTGAAAGTGTTTTGTTTTATTTTATTTTTTTTAGACCAAGTATCTTTATTTCCAAAGTCAAATGCTTCAACGAGTGAAAGTGTTTTAAACCACAGTTTTGTAAATATATCTCTAAATCTTTTTTTTTCCTCATTTGTTGATAACTGCATTTAAAAAAAAAAATACATTTTTTTCATCATTGTCTTTTAGCACTAATGCTACTTCTGAGTGAGCGTGTCCGAGCAAACAGGCCTGCCATCTCTGGACCGTAGCTATAGCACCAAGGAAGACACACAAACATGCACACACACACATACCCAAGTCAAACACAGAACTAATTTCTTTTGATAAAAAATAAAATAAAATGCACAAAGAAATTTTCAGAGGAGTCTGGTGCTTCCCAGAGCAAGTCCACGCAGGCCTACTGTCGCCAACTGAATACATGTAAACCCTGGATGGCAGGTCCAATCTCAGCCTGAAACGGCCACGTACTTCACTAGAAATTCAGCTGAGATCTCCCCCAATAATGTTGCTACCACAACAACGAAATCAAAATCCCAGATGCAAGCAATGCCAAGTCTTTCTTGAATCAAGCTGAGTGAAAGCTTTTTATCTTGTGAGAAAATATGGGAGCAGGCTTTAACTCCTGTTTTGGGACCAAACCCAGAGGAGAAAGACTTCCTCATGTTGTCCACCTTGCCTGTCTAGGCTGTCACGGTGTCAGGATCCTGAGCCTCACACCGGTGGCTGTGTCCTGCTCGCTCTTGTGAGCGTTGGTTCACTTGCTTACGCATATTTTTGGAAACTCACAGCAGTGCCAGAGGTTCTGTGGTTGCTCGTTTATGAGTCCACTCTGCATGACACTCAGCTACACGCCCCTTGGGGTCAGACGTGGCTCATTTCATCCCACAAATATGTTCTCAGCCTAGCTCTGCGAGAGATGATAAACCAGCCACACTCAAAGCTTTGCGCCAACTCCTCCATTCAAGGGTTTTCAAGGGTTTTTAATCTGCACAGATGCATTTCTAGGTCTGCTTCCCACCATACCTTGTGCCCCCATCAGATCATCTCCATTCCCAGTGCTGTGGCAGCTCTAGGTTCACGCAGGATCGTCCTGAACCCCATGCACACTGTTAGCTCTGAGACCTGCCTCTTCTCCTGACGTGGCCACCATCTAGCTACTCAGTTTGACTGACTCTGGGATTCCCCTTGGACCTCTTGCAACTTGGCACCTGCCTGTCTTAAACTTTGCACAGATGCTAGTTCACCTTCAGACTTTCTGCTGTCCAGGAGGAGGCTCCCTGCCCCATACTGTGATCCTCACAACCTAGGTGCCTGAGCTTCACAGCCTCTACCGGCCCCTCCGGTGTGAGTGAGGGAGAGGTTGTGCTGGGCACGCACCCTCTTTGATTCCTGAATGCTGGTCCTGTCCTAAGTATCACTACTGGAGAGTCAGCACTCACTGTGAGCCTCAGTTGACTGACTGACCACATATGGAAGTAGCTTTTAGTCTCCTTTCAGTAAAACAACATGTTTCCTACAATGAAATTATAATCTGCTTATCTTGCTGAGATTTTTAAAATTTTTTAAAGCTTTTATTGGTTTGAGAGAGAAAGAGCACAAGTGAGATGAGAGGCATAGGGAGAAGCAGACTTCCCCCACTCAGCAGGGAACCCGATGTGGGACTCGATCCCAGGACCCCAAGACCTGGACCCCAACACCATGACCCAAGCAGAAGGAAGACGCTCCTCCGATGGAGCCACTCAGGTGCCCTTGCTGAGATATGTATAGAATAGAAAATTCTCTATCAACTAAAAATTATTTGTCACAGATCCATTCAAATCCCTTATATATGCAAGATGATGAACAAGTTTCCATCAAATGAATCAGGTTAGGCATATGTTTATTTATTTTATTTTTTTAAAGAAAAAGAGGGAGAGAAAGAGAGCATGGACCACTCGCTGAGAGCAGAGCCCATTGCAGAGCTTGATTGCACGACCCTGATATCATGACCTGAGTCAAAATTAGATGCTTAACTGACTGAGCCAATGTTTTTCCCCAATTTTCTGTCACAGATAACAGAAATGAAATAGAGATCTATTCACCAAAAGAAAAGGAGTGAGGAGTACAGGTATTTCTTTGGATCCATCCCACCTGTTCAGTGAGGGAAACTTGTATGGCTGGGTCATGAACTCCCTGCCTAGATGCAGTCATGGTGCCTGTAGAGATAGAGACCCTGTTGGCTGGTGATATACCAGCCTGTTTTTAGAGCAATCACAGGAAAAAAATGATAATCTCAGCTCTCATAGATCTTATAACAACCAAGAAATGATGTATCTATAGTACCAAATTATGTTGGGAAAAAAATTATGTTGGAAATACTTTCCTTTTCTCTGATGACGAAAAATTACTAATCTCATCACCTAATCATCTTTTTACTGAAAATAAGATGCTGTTGGAATGTTATAATTATCAAGGATACAAAAAAGTTCTGAGTAAGCCAAGACATTATTGTCGCAACTCAGTTATTTGTATACTTCTTTGCTAATTATTTCTGAATGCCATATGATCAAGCAAGCAAGTTTCATGAAAGAGAAAAGGTATCATTTTGGAAAAAGCATTTGTGCATGTACCCAACATATAGCATGCTGTGTATTCGATTGGAATCGTGTAGAACCATCAAAACTAAACCAGGTAAAGAAACCAGGAACCATCAAAACTAACTTTTCATTTTCTTTCTTTTTTTTTTAAGATTTTATTAATTTATTCGTGAGAGACACAGATTGAGAGTGGAAGAGACATAGGTAGAGAGTGTAGCAGGCTCCATGCAGGGAGCCCAATGTGGGACTCGATCCTGGGACTCCAGGATCATGCCCTCTGCCAAAGATAGTTGCTCAACTGCTGAGACACCCAAGCATCCCCGGACTTTTCATTTACTTTTTTTTTATATATATAAATTTATTTTTTTATTGGTCTTCAATTTGCCAACATATAGAATATCACCCAGTGCTCATCCCGTCAAGTGCCCCCCTCAGTGCTCGTCACCCAGTAACCCCCACCCCATGCCCTCCTCCCCTTCCACCACCCCTAGTTCGTTTCCCAGAGTTAGGAGTCTCTCATGTTCTGTCTCCCTTTCTGATATTTCCCACTCATTTTTCTCTTTTCCCCTTTATTCTCTTTCACTATTTTTTATATTCCCCAAATGAATGAGACCATATAATGTTTGTCCTTTTCCGATTGACTTATTTCACTCAGCATAATACCCTCCAGTTCCATCCACATCAAAGCAAATGGTGGGTATTTGTCGTTTCTAAGGCTGACTTTTCATTTTCTAACAATAAAGCTATAATCTAAGTGTAACGGCGGAGAATGTTTTCCTTCTTGTCAATTAAAAACAAACAGGCTTTTTAAAAATATATATATATTAATCATGATTCTGTTTCAAGTGTTGATACACAAGAAAATTTCAAAAATATACATTGAAATACACAAAAGACCATCCGTTCTAAAACCTGGCACTTGATACTATTGAGACCACTTTTTTATTTTATTTATTTATTTATTTATTTATTTATTTATTTTGAGAACACTTTTAAACGAAGTGTAACAACGGTAATTGTGTTGGTCTGAATCAAGTTCTGGACAAACCGCCACAGAATCGATATGTGATGAAATTTGGACACCACTTCTCTTTTGGCATGATCCAGGATCCATTCAAATGCGTAATTACTTTACCCAAGCCTGTCAGGAGGATAGAATAACTGAAGCTTGTTGCCTTGGAGAGAGATGAATGAAAATGGAAATAAGTACAGCTCAGTATGGCAAGGTGCTACGGGGGTGTTGATGAGATGGTCCTAGGGAAGATTGTCTCTTCAGAAAGGATTGATAGCCTGTCAGATGCAACCAGTACTCAGGTCTTCTTAGATTGCAAATTTGACTCCTTGAAGCTTTTCTGTTGGAGGCATTGTGACCTCATTTGTGCTCAGGGGACAGAGTAGGGGACTGGAAGAGTCATGAAGCCTTGATGAGGGACAGACATCTTCGTTGACACTTGAGGGAAGAGTTGAAGAGTTACTCAAGTGAAATGATGGGTCCAAGGCTTCAGGAAAAGAAATAAGAAACGTGGTTATGAATGGACCTTATGTACACTTTACTCATCAAGCCAGAAAATGGGATCTTCAGAAAGTCTCCAGGTACCACTAAGCCTTCCTAACTCTCAAATATAAGCTCATCCTGTTTTTGTTTTTAAGCTGGTAGTAAGGTGTAAGCTTTAAATCATTTCTATCTCAAGCATACTGCCTGGAACAGAGTGGGTGACCAATAAATATTTATTAGGTAATTGTAGAAACAAATGAATGGATTCCAAGGGCTGCTCAGTTGCTGCCTATGCTCACATCATTTTCTGCATTGTCTAATGTAATCAGTTCCTAAGTATATTTACTGTCCCCAGTCTCATTTCTCCCTCCTAAATTATAAATTAGAGTATGTTATTGTTCTATTTATAATCCTTCAATGATTAAGATTCAATTACTCTGAAATATGCTAGGACAATGGAACTTTGAATAACTGTTGTGTAAAGCAATTTGGCATCAAAGAATGAAAGCTTTGTTTCCAGTAATTCCAAGCCTTGAAGTTTATGCTAAGAATCCAATTAAAAAAAGATTTATGCTCAGAAAATGTTAGGTACAATATGATTTATAGTAGGCAAAATTCAGACAACTTCAATATATGTATATTATTCTCTGTTTACCTGATGGGGTTTCAGTGTATTCATTAGAAGTAATTCATTAAAAATAATCTGTCTAGATAATTCAAACACCAAACTGTCTTGACTAGTCTAGCTTTATGGTAAGTCTTGAGTTCAGACAGTACAAATGTTCCAATTAAAAAGATATTTTACCAATTCCATGTCATTTGCGTATCCCTATGAATCTCAGAATGAGTTTCTCAATTTAACCAAAAACAATTGCCTGGAAAGGCAATTGGAATTACATTAAATCTATAGATTAAATTAAGAGGATTATAATCTGAAATTATTGAAAACAGTGGCAGTGACCATAGTATATCTTTCCATTTCCGTGCAGAAGTTCCTCTTAATTGCTTCATATTTTGAAATTGTTTTAAATAGGGTTATTTTTAATTTTATATTTAAATTTGCTGCTGGCATACAAAAGCAAAATAGATCCCTGTTAATGGACCTTGTACCTGAGAGTATGTTAAATTTACTTACTAGTTATGGTAACTTTCCTAATCCTCAGGATAGTGCACATAATAGAGTAAAAACAATCGTCATCTGTGAATATGCACAGTTTTAATTCTTCCTTTCAAAATGTTTGCCTCTATTTCTAGCTCATTGTAGTGGTAAGGACACCTCAGACATGGTGAATAAAAGTAAGAATGACATCCACACCTTATTTAATCTTATGTGGGAAACATTCGCTGTCTTATTTTTATGTATAATTTATCTCAGTGTCTTGTATAGAAGCTCTTTATCAGATTGAGGAAGTTTCCATTAATTTCAAGTTTTCAGAAAAAAAAATTATCATGAAAGGGTATTACGTTTTGCCAAATGCTTTTGCTGCACCTATTGGGATGACATTATTTTCCTTTATTTTCCATTAATAATAGGTAATATATTGATTGGATTTTCAATGTCAAACCGACCATCCCTTCCTGCGATGATGTCATTCTTATGCGTTACTTAATTTATTTTCAATACACGTTTTGTTTCTAAAGCTCATTGGTCTAAGTAAATTGGCCTATAAATTATTTTCTTGTAATGTCTTTATAATTTTTAAATATCAGGAATTTTCTGGAAAGTATTACATCTTCTTCTATTTTAGCATTTGTAAAAAGTGTTTGTATGAGATTGGTAGTGTTTGTTCCTTTCCTGTTTAATAGAATTCAATAGTAAAACCATTTGGACCTTACTTTTTTATTTTAAAGTTTCTGGGAAGAAATTTTGTTTCTTCCAGAGACAATGGGTTATTCAAATTTTCTGTCTCTTGAGTGTTTCTTTGTTTTCATTTTTGTAAAGCACTTTGAAGATAATATATACATATATGTACTGTATCAATACACATATATTTGTATATATGTATATATTTTATATATATTTTAAATCACTTTATTGAGATATGATTGATATACTAAAAGCTTTACATATTTAATGCATACAACTTGACAAATATCCATGAAATGGTTATTACTACTATTTTGTGTGTGATGAGAATATTTAATAAAATATTTACCCTTTTAGCAATTTTTTATTTTTTTTATTTAGGTGGATGGAAGGAAGAGTAGCCTGCATGGGGCTCAATCTCACGACCCTGAGGTCATGACCTGATCTGAAATTAAATCAAGAGGCCGGCTCCGGCTCTTAGCCAACTGAGCCACCCAGCCACCCTTGTGAGCAGTGCCTTTTACTATAGGCACCATGTTGCACTGTAGATCCCTAGGACTCACTCATCTTGCATAGATGAAACTTTATAGCCTTTGACTAATACGTCCCCATTTCCCACCACCTAGCCACGTTACCACTACCATTCTCCTTTGTGCCTCGATGAGTTTGCCCATGGTAGATATCTCATGTAAATGACACCATGTAGGGTTTGTCTTTCTCCTTCTGCCTTATTTGACTCAGCATAAAGTTTCCAGATTCCTCCATGTTGTCTCAAATGGAAAGGCTTCCTTCCTTCTTTTGGGTCCAAACAGTATTCTACTGTGCAAACATCACATTTTCTCTCTCCATTTGTCAGCCTATGGATAGCGTTTACGTTATTTTCATGTCCTGGCTATTGTGAATAATAATGCAATGGACATGGAAGCGCAGATACGTCTTTGAGACCCTGATTTCAGCTTCTTTGCCTACATTCCCAGATATGGGGTTGCATGATCACCCAGCGGTTCTATTTTTAATTTTTTGAATTATCTCCATACGGTCTTCCACAGTAGCTGCACCAATTACATTCCCACCAACAGTGCATGAGGGCTCTCCGTTCTCCACATCCAATCAGTTTCAGTAAGGTTTATTTGTCAAGGAATTTGTCATTTTTCACCAAAGTAGCTCAATTTATCGGCATACAAATTTGTTATAACACTTTCATACTCTGAATATAGGCAGAGTCATCTATGAAAAGCCCACAGCAAATATCATTCTCAATGGGGAAGCACTGGGAGCCTTTCCCCTAAGATCAGGAACAAGACAGGGATGTCCACTCTCACCACTGCTCTTCAACATAGTACTGGAAGTCCTAGCCTCAGCAATCAGACAACAAAAAGACATTAAAGGCATTCAAATTGGCAAAGAAGAAGTCAAACTCTCCCTCTTCGCCGATGACATGATACTCTACATAGAAAACCCAAAAGTCTCCACCCCAAGATTGCTAGAACTCATACAGCAATTCGGTAGCGTGGCAGGATACAAAATCAATGCCCAGAAGTCAGTGGCATTTCTATACACAAACAATGAGACTGAAGAAAGAGAAATTAAGGAGTCAATCCCATTTACAATTGCACCCAAAAGCATAAGATACCTAGGAATAAACCTCACCAAAGATGTAAAGGATCTATACCCTCAAAACTATAGAACACTTCTGAAAGAAATTGAGGAAGACACAAAGAGATGGAAAAATATTCCATGCTCATGGATTGGCAGAATTAATATTGTGAAAATGTCAATGTTACCCAGGGCAATATACACGTTTAATGCAATCCCTATCAAAATACCATGGACTTTCTTCAGAGAGTTAGAACAAATTATTTTAAGATTTGTGTGGAATCAGAAAAGACCCCGAATAGCCAGGGGAATTTTAAAAAAGAAAACCATATCTGGGGGCATCACAATGCCAGATTTCAGGTTGTACTACAAAGCTGTGGTCATCAAGACAGTGTGGTACTGGCACAAAAACAGACACATAGATCAGTGGAACAGAATAGAGAATCCAGAAGTGGACCCTGAACTTTATGGGCAACTAATATTCGATAAAGGAGGAAAGACTATCCATTGGAAGAAAGACAGTCTCTTCAATAAATGGTGCTGGGAAAATTGGACATCCACATGCAGAAGAATGAAACTAGACCACTCTCTTTCACCATACACAAAGATAAACTCAAAATGGATGAAAGATCTAAATGTGAGACAAGATTCCATCAAAATCCTAGAGAAGAACACAGGCAACACCCTTTTTGAACTCGGCCACAGTAACTTCTTGCAAGATACATCCACGAAGGCAAAAGAAACAAAAGCAAAAATGAACTATTGGGACTTCATCAAGATAAGAAGCTTTTGCACAGCAAAGGATACAGTCAACAAAACTCAAAGACAACCTACAGAATGGGAGAAGATATTTGCAAATGACATATCAGATAAAGGGCTAGTTTCCAAGATCTATAAAGAACTTATTAAACTCAACACCAAAGAAACAAACAATCCAATCATGAAATGGGCAAAAGACATGAACAGAAATCTCACAGAGGAAGACATAGACATGGCCAACATGCATATGAGAAAATGCTCTGCATCACTTGCCATCAGGGAAATACAAATCAAAACTACAATGAGATACCACCTCACACCAGTGAGAATGGGGAAAATTAACAAGGCAGGAAACAACAAATGTTGGAGAGGATGCGGAGAAAAGGGAACCCTCTTACACTGTTGGTGGGAATGTGAACTGGTGCAGCCACTCTGGAAAACTGTGTGGAGGTTCCTCAAACAGTTAAAAATAGACCTGCCCTACGACCCAGCAATTGCACTGTTGGGGATTTACCCCAAAGATACAAATGCAATGAAACGCCGGGACACCTGCACCCCGATGTTTCTAGCAGCAATGGCCACGATAGCCAAACTGTGGAAGGAGCCTCGGTGTCCAACGAAAGATGAATGGATAAAGAAGATGTGGTTTATGTATACAATGGAATATTACTCAGCCATTAGAAATGACAAATACCCACCATTTGCTTCAACGTGGATGGAACTGGAGGGTATTATGCTGAGTGAAGTAAGTCAGTCGGAGAAGGACAAACATTTTATGTTCTCATTCATTTGGGGAATATAAATAATAGTGAAAGGGAAAATAAGGGAAGGGAGAAGAAATGGGTGGGAAATATCAGAAAGGGAGACAGAACGTAAAGACTGCTAACTCTGGGAAACGAACTAGGGGTGGTAGAAGGGGAGGAGGGTGGGGGGTGGGAGTGAATGGGTGACGGGCACTGGGTGTTATTCTGTATGTTAGTAAATTGAACACCAATAAAAAAAAAAATGAATATAGGCAGAGTCTACAGTAATATCCCATCTTTCATTTATGATATTGGCAATTTTGTTGCTTTTTCTTTCTGGTGATCAATTTCACTAATTATATAAATTTTATTAGTTTTCCAAAGAACCAAATTCTGACCCTGATATTTTTCTCTTTCCTTTGTCTCTTTTCTACTTCATGGATTTCTGCTCTTATGTTTTAATTATTTTTTCTGCTTATTTTGGTTTAATATGCTTATCTTCTACTTTCTCAAGAAAAACTTCAGTCACTGTTAGCATTTATAAAAATAACATTAAATATATAAAACTGATCTTGTTATATATTCAAATTTTTGAAATGTTATATTTTGCTGTCACTCACTTTGAAATATTATTTCATTTCTTCCATGATTTATTCTTTGAATCAGAAGTTTCAAACATATTATTTAACTTTCTCATGCCTATGTCTTTCCTAGAATCTTATATTTTAGTTTCTATTTTTTTTGTGTTCAGAAAAACTATTAATAAATTTCAGTCTTTTGAAATAGATTAAGACTTGTTTTATGGTCCATCCAACTGTACATAATAGTAAACTTACCAAGGTTCCTTGAAAAGAATCTGTATTTTCCATATTAAGGATAATGCACTACATTGTCATTTAGGTCAATTGGTTATATAGTGTCTTTGATATCTTCTACATTCTTCCTGAATTTTTTAATACTTCCATCAATTTCTGAAGGAAAGATATTAAAATTTCAAACTCAGATTTAAAAGATTTTGTGTTTTAGTATTTCTTCAAATATTTTCATGCACTGAAGTTAGTTGTATACATATTTATAATTAAGAGTTCTCGGGCAGCCTGTGTGGCTCAGTGGTTTGGCACCTGCCTTCCGCTCAGGGCGTGATCCTGGAGACCCGGAATTGAGTCCCCCGTTGGGCTCCCTGCATGGAGCCTGCTTCTCCCTCTGCCTATATCTCTGCCTGTCTCTCTCAGAAATAAATAAATAAAATTTTGAAAAAAAGAGTTCTTGCTTCATTTATCCCTTATTTTTATCAAGCTCCTATTTTTTATTAAATTTCATTATTAAAGTCTGTTTTATCTGAAAATGAAAGTTATTCCTGATTTTTTGGTCATGAATTAAATATCTTTTCTTCTCCTTTTACTTTCAGTCTATCTTTGTCTTACTTAAGGCATGCTTCTCATTAACAAATTGTAGTTCTACTTTAATAACCAGATTCCTAGGATGTTTTGATTATAATATTTGGTTATTTATATATAATGTAAATGTTAGCAATTTTTATTTAGATTGGACATTTTTTATTATATACCTACCTCTTGGGGATTTTTTTCATTCCTTTATTTCAGCTTTTCTGCCTTGTTTTGAGTTAATTAAATATATTTTATATCCTATTCAATCATGCATTGTTTTTTAGCCACACCTTTCTCACATTATTATATTTAGTGGTTTCCCCTGAGCTAAAATATGCATCTCTAACTTATGACTATCTACTCAGGGTCAATCTGATAGTACTCAATGTCAAATAGGAGAATCTTCCAACAGTACAGTTGTATTTACTTTGTGCTCTGTTTATACATCATATTTAATGTAAAGCCAATGAGATTTCCACTTCAGGATTTCTTTTTGTAAGACCTTCAACGACTGCCAGGCATGCTATAGGAATTGCACACTTGGTCACATATTTTTATACAACTTGAATCAGTAAGACAGTAGTAAAATCTTTCTCTTGAAATGTAAAATTCTCAGGTCTTCCAAAGCCAACATTCATTTTTGCCATACTTTCAGTATCTTCTCAAAAGACATTATTCCAAGATTCTGTCTCTACCTCAGTCAATGTGTTCTGGAGCCACTTCAATTTATCATTATCTCAGAACTGGCCATAGTTATGGTGGTTTTATACTCTGTCAATCTGGATAAGAGGACACTGTTTCCCAGAATCCTCTTTCCTGTATCCTTTCTGGTTTGATTTAGCAAAAAGATACACTTGCTCAGAATTTGGAATAGAGAATTCAAGCAGCAGTCACTAGTGTTTTAAGGTCATTATGTTAGATTCAGAATTGCCCAGCCAGCAGCAGCTACATGTTCTTCTCCGCTCAGCTTCCAGATTTTGTCCCACCTGCTGGTCCTGTTGGCCAAAACTGAGCACAGGGCAGCATCAGGGCAAAGGCAGCCCTCCTTCACTGGTGCCCTCCGACAGCTTCAGGAAAACTGCTGAATGATAGTCTCAACCTCCAACTCACTAGTTTGAACCTTTATTTCCACAGTTCATCCCACAGCTGTGTGATTTCCTATTCCTCTAATAAATTTCTACCCCATAATATCCACAGTAGTTCTTTTTATGTGAGCCATAACTGATGTAGTTGGCACCTGGAAATGGGATGTTGTCATATTAAAAATACAAAATATGTAGCATTGGCTTTGGCATCAGATGATGGAGCTACTGGATTGTGACATGAGCAAGAAAAGAATCTTTGTTGATATTTGAGTTTATTTTCCACAGGAATTAAACTGTACTGATTAATAGAACTCTGCTCTGCAAACAAGTCTTGTGACATCACCCAATTAAAACAGCACCTACACATGACTGCTCACCTCTTTTGAATTTACACATAGCATGTGTATAATAGTTTCTTTTTTTATTCATTCATTTTTATATACTGGACCTTAGAACATAACTTCCATCACAACACACACACACACGTGCAACAATAAACATTTGTTGAGTATATTAATGACGGATCAATGAAATGGCTAGAATGAGTGCATAAAAGCATCCCTGTAAACAAGAATACTAGAAGTATTCAACGTTCCTGCTCGGTTTCCCTCTTAGTGCCTAGAGATTCTTGCCATCTAATATTCTATCCGAGCAAAGAAATCACTGAAAATAATTACAAAATTTCTTATATTGCATTTTATGTTCCTTTGTTCATACATTCTTTTAGTTAGCTGGTTCAAGGAAGGTTCATCAAATATACCCAAGTTCATCTCAAACCTGACCTTCAGAAAACTCCTCTTTGAAATTTTTTAAAGGAAAATTATTTCCTGAGATAGGTCTATGGGATAATGTCTATGGTACTAGATGAGAGTCAGGTTCCGGAATTCGGTGTTGGGATAATCTTTCTTGAGAGGCATTTGTCTTCCATCTGTGCAAAACTGCACCATGCAAACACACAATTCACAAAACCTCCTGTAGACCTGAGAGTACTGGAGGTCCTCAGATAGTACACCGGGGGTGGATGTGAAGGGCAGATGATCATAACAGCCATGTATTACCATACACCCACAGAGCACAAGCACTGTACTAAGCATCTCATGTCTATGCTCCATTTGTCACTCAAACTAAACGTGCAAGGCTGGCATTCTTAAAAATTAGATACACCCATTGCAGGTGGAGAAATTATGGTTACACCTACTTTGCACCACACCTCACAGTGAGGAAATACTAAAAGTTAAAAATGAACCCGCAGTCCGAATCAAAATTTAGTACTTTTTTCATAATGTCAGTCTGTTTTCCAACTTATTTTAAAATAAAATATATCTGATAAAAGGAAACCTAAGACAATAGGGTAAAACCTACTTTGAGTTAACTTGATTTCCAGTTCTGTGGCCAGGGACGATTCGATCTTGGGCAGGTCACAGATCAGTGGCTTTCAAACTGTTTTAGTCGTCACATCCTTTCTTTGCAAAGAAATCAATCAATGGTGCCCTAATGTAGAAGCAACACATCTAAGCTCCTACACAGACCCTCCTTGCGTGAGGAAAAATCCCTGCATGCACAAGCTGCTGGCAGCCCATGCATCGCCCCCTCTCCCCTGCCCCTGCACAGAGTCCTGACATCAGCACCCGTGTTTTCTGATGGTCAGGGCCAGTAGACATTTCTCCAGTCCCAGGCCCTTTATTCCTGCTGAGTCTTTCGTGGCTAACTCAACTGTTTCCAGCAATTTTCCACAAATGCACACACCTCCTTTCAATCATCTTCCTTTGTTCTAGAAATCTTAGTGATTTCCTCTAGAAAGAACAACTCCAGGTCTTCATTCTGTTTCCATCTCTGTTCAGTCTGTGCCTCTGATGGTGGCTACAGGGAGCAGAGCAGCAGCTCACCCAGAGAAAGGGAGCCGCTGCATTCCAGAACTTGCCTGAAAGCATCGCCATCATCCTCATGAAGCCTGTTTCTTCTTCTATTCCAGTGCTCATGAAAATCAAACTATTTAACTTTGTGGGGCTTTGTTCTGTGTTGTAGTACAGCAGTGATTTAGCCCCATTCTTCCCTGATGTGACTAGTGTTCCCGAATGACAAGGAAGCTTGAATTAGAAGCCAAGAAACAAATCACTTTATGTCACAACTCTTGCTGAATGTATTCCAGATTCCTAATAACTGTCTGAAAACAAAAATTCAGGAGGAACCTGGTGGCTCAGTCAGGTAAGCGGCTGATTGTGGATCATGATCCAGCTCAGGTCACAATCTCAGGGTCATAAAGCCAAGCCCTACATGGGGCTCCATGCTCTGTGTGTGAGTCTGCTTGAGATTCTCTCTCCCTCTGCACCTCCCCCGCTCACATGCATGCACATGCTCTCTTTCTCTCTAAAACAAAAACAAAAACACCCTCAAAGTGAACAAATTAAGTACTGCAGTTATCATTATCAGTTTTCAAGTAAATGCTCAGTGACTCAAACATCACATCTCCAAATTATCTCATGCCTCTGATCCTAGTTGAGGCATCTCACTGAAATTCTCTGTATCTCAATTTCTTTATCTCTAAGTCAAAGGAACTCTCTAGACTGTAAGACATTTAGATCCCTCCTATTGTAGCAAAATATGACATATGTGTCTTCCCTAACCACAGCACAACCTTAAAAAAATCTTGCATACAATTTGGAAGCAATTGATTAAATATGAGTCCTAAAATATTGCATTTGATTCAAAACATAAACTCTCCGAGAATAAGCATAAATACTCCTTCTACCCAAAACACATGAGTACAGCCTGTTTTCCACCCACTACCGTAGGAAGGTACAGCTGATGTGAGGTCACTGTGTTTCCCCAGTTAATGTCATGCCCTAGAGCCAGCCTGGCTCCTAGCTGGTCATTTTTGCCGATGGAGAAACAAGGCCGCAATGGCCACGTGCTGATTGATAACAGCTTCCACACTGGTCTTTTCATTTTGATATATCAGCCATCTCACGTAGCAAAGAAAAATATAGATTTTCTGTCACTACTAGAGTCCCCGTAACTATTTTCCACAGAAGCTGGCACTCTTCCAAAATCACAAGCTCACAGTCATTATTGAAAATTTTAAATTAGATAAGACATGGAAAGCCCTGGTGAAAGAAACTTGTGCCCATAGGCCCTACACCGTCACCTAAGTGACCCTGGGATCGCGAAACCTCCCAAAGTTGAGGAACTACTTTTCAACAAGCGACTGCTTACCTACCACATAGACAGCTTGACCGAATGGCCTCTGGCTCTTTATAAGGGTCTCTATGGTCTGGTAAGTACTTTGGAGCTGAGTTCCCCTTCATCCATTATCCCACCCACATCTTAAGAGACCAGTCCTAGCACAGAGCAGGGCCAACACCAGGTTCTTGTTCTGAGCTACACCTACCGTGGGCTTTGGCTCTCTGCACTTTTTCCCCAGTGTAAATAATAATAAAAATGATAAAGCTAATTCTTGGTGAACATTCACCAAGTCCTGATAGAGCCACTGATGGAGGCTCCTGGAAAAAGACACAAATAGGAGACAAAACAAAATAAACCATTTACAGCAGTTTTCTCTTATAATTTACTGAATGTATATTAGTGTAAGATTTGGCCAAAAGGCCTAGAAAGATGAGGACAAAGGGAAAAAAATCAGACAACAAAAACAGTCAACACTGATTGAACATTTAATATGTGCCAAGGAATGTGCTGAATATTTACATGTATTAGCTAACTCAATATTTCGGCTGTAAGACATTCCTCCTTTCTCCAATGTGGACACTAGGGGGTCAGTGAGGTCAAGTAGTGCACTTGTGCCTCACAGCTGCTACACCACAGTGAGGGACACCTCTCCTGTAACCCCCAATTTTGGTTCTGCGGTTTGCTACTTCTGCCTTTGTTTCTTCACGAGACACTGGGGGACTGGGTCAACCCCGGGGTAACACTCACAGTGGGAACACAGTGCTTTCATGGTAATATCTTGAACAACTTTATGAAAATGTTGTTTCTAGGATTCTCCAAAAATGCATTCCAAAATTCTCTAGGACTGGGAGCTTACATGGCTTACATACCGTGGAAAGTTCTGGTGCCCATGTTGTCTGCA
Source organism: Canis aureus (assembly GCF_053574225.1). NCBI lineage: Eukaryota > Metazoa > Chordata > Mammalia > Carnivora > Canidae > Canis > Canis aureus. The sequence goes on from NC_135637.1 coordinate 43,861,169, forward strand.
GCTCGTGAACTAGATGAAATGGTATTTTTACTAAACCAATAGCATTAGCTTGGGAACACATGCAGCTTACCCACAGCAGTCAGTAAACTATTTTTTAAAAAAGACCTAAAATGTTTGCATTCAGGCAACGTATTGCATGTTGCAATCTGGCCATTGTCCCAAAGTCAAAGATTTTCAAGCAATGGAAGGGAAGTGATTGTTTTTGTTTGTTTCTAGATCATGTTCACAATATGAAAACTACTGTCTTCCAGTAAAGTAAAGGTCAGGAAATATAGAGGAAACATGGTGGAAGGAATGGGGGTGACAGGCAGGCAGAGGAAGTAGAGAGGAAGCAGCAGCGGGCACGTCGAGCACACAGGGTGAGAGGAAGTTGACATTCTCATCAATGGGCCATGCAGGCAAGTCCCAACCCCATGTTGCTCACACGTCCAGTGAGGTGTGCAGCTGGAGACATGAGTATTGGACCAACACGATCCCCTTCTAGAACATCAGCAGTACAGTATGTAAACGCAAAGCTGCATAAAGAAGCAACCTCCAGAATGGAGAGTCAGGAGAATGAGGAGGCTGAGGGGTGTCGGCCACTCCTCACTGAGGGTTTCTCTGTGATTTGAGATGAAACAGGAGGAGGCTGCTGGCTGGATTCATCTTCATGCATCCTCCACGATTGGCACTGGCTCAGCAAACCATTCAACCATCTCTTTGGAGACTCTCGGTGCCACAGTTGGTGTATCCTTATCATTCAAATCCCATATCAGAGGATTCCCTTCACATGTTTTAAACGTCAACATCAAAACCAGGTAAGTCCAAAGGGAACTCTACTGAAGACATTGGTGCCTAGAATGGCCATTGCCAGTGACTGGCAGAGACTCCAGATTCTCCTCTAATCAGGTGGCTACACGTGCACTTACGGCCATGAAGAAATGGACGATCTGTCACCACTCAAAGTCACCAATCCTCAGGAAAGACGTCCCCAGTCCTGCACTGATACATACGTATCAGGAGTCACTGGGAAGTTCTTGTGAACACACAGTCTCCTGGTCCTGATTCAAGTTATGTGTTGCAGCCACACGTTCCTGTTCCACCAAAGGACCATGAGCAGAAAGGGCCAACCGCTCCTTCTGGGCAGAGGTTTTAGGAGTCAGGACACAGGCTTCCCTTTGCTCTGTGTGGGCAACTTGGACATCTTGTCTGCCTTCTCAGAATGAGGAACCTGGGGAGGACCTGTGGCCAGCCCACAAGGCACCCACATTGTAGGCAGGACATAAGATTTGTCTTATTTGGTCTTGCGAGCACAGCATGACCATCATCCTGACCAAGGGATGCCAACCTGCATCCCTCCTGCCCTTGTGTGGGACCCATGGTCCTACCTGTCTAGTGAAATCAATAGTAACCCAGGAAGGTAAATACACCTTATGCAATAACTATCTCCAAAAATGAACTGCAGTCTCTCTACACAGTATAATTCCCTGGGGAGTCCCGAAAGCAGGTGGGGGGGAACCCAAAGGAGTTTAAGATAGGACCGTCAGCCCTCTGTCCTGAGTCAGCGTGAGCTGTGCCAGGAGCCCACAGGGGCCTCAGCCTATGCACAGCAGGTGTGACACCTCAGGAAAGACCGGTTGACCCTTTGGGGTACCCTCCACAGGCCCTGGCAGCAGGCGGTCCTTCTGTGTGATTATGGCCTATGACACCAATCCCTTTTTTATTGATAGCAGTCTTCTGTTGTGACTTCTCTAAAGGATCACATGGGGGCAGGGAACAAAATGATCAGGCGAAGTACTTCATGTCAGGGAGTAATCCATGCACGGAGTTTTAAGAAATAATATATATACACACACATACATACAGGCCAAAAATGTATCTGATTAAATTAAATGTATATAAATAAATGGTCATAAAAACAGTTGAAAATCAAAGACTCTATTCTTGAACAACGAGTTAAGTCTACAATTATATTTACAATGCTGGCCTATGAGAGTAATGGCAACATTGGCAAAGCCCTGGTTGGGGGGTTTTGTTTTGTTTTTTCTTTCCAAGTGTTCTTCAAATATCTGGTTAAATTCCACAGAAGGTGCCCTCAACCTTTTTTCTTTAACACAGTTATTATATGATGGTTCTGCAGAGAAACAAATGACAGAGCAGGGCATCTGTATCCATATGTTTCTAGATCTATCTGCATCTCTATATATCTATAGAAAGAGGGAGATGTATGGTAAGGAACTGGATCACATGGTAAGGAGGCAAATCCAGGACCTACATCTGAGATATAGTAAAAGTATTGATTTATAGCAGATTTAATAAGTAGATAATAATTGTAGACTTAACTCGTTTGCCGGTAAGCTAATACCCGGGAGTGCCAATTGTGTAGTCTAGTCTGAGTCTGGAGGCCCGGGAACTGGGACAACCAGCAGCCTCGAGACCCAGAGAGAACTGGTGTTTCAGTTTGGATCTGGTGACAGGAATAAAACTAATGTCTAGCTTGAGAATGGATAGGAGGAGTTCCCTCTCACAGGGAGGGGGCAGCCTTTGTATCCATCCAATCCAGGCCTTCAACTGCTTGGATGAGGCTCACCCACGTTAGGAAGGCAATCTACTTCACTCAGTCTACTGAGTAAAATATTCAAGCATTCATCTCATTCCAAGACACCCTGAACCCATAACACAGAGTAACTGTTTATGAAATATCTGGACCCTGTGGTCCAGCAAGCTGGCACATAAAAATAACCACCACGGTTCCCATCCTTCTTAGGACTCTTTCAGTTTGGTTTAGAATTTTACAATATGGTGACCTTGTGAGTTTTGTCATAATGGTGTCGATTATTCCAACATATACACTCATTTTGCCGCTCTCACCTGGATCGGGTTCTGCAGCCCCCAGAATCTCTCTTCTGTTCTAACTCCCATCACCACACTGTGCTCCCACACATAAAGCACTAGCATGGAGCTTATAAAACAGACTCTCTCCCACCAGATTGTCTCTACCCACACAAAAACATTCCAGAACCAAATGTAATGAAAATATAGAAGATTTTTGTTAAGTTACATCTCTGGCTTCATTCAAAACAACCAATTATACAAGACTCGCTGTGTCCTCCTGCAAGTTTCATTTTGTAACAGAAGCCTGTTTGGACAATAAAGATGTGTAGTATTCCAATCATAATGCCTCCAAGGTCATGCTATTATTATTGAAAATTTCATAGCAAGTGTAACAAAACTATGTGCACCATATAATCTTTATTTTGCATCGAGCAGAATGAGTTGTTGTACAGGCCCTAGGTTTTCCATCAGAAAATCCCAACCAGGAATCCCTGGGTGGCGCAGTGGTTTGGTGCCTGCCTTTGGCCCAGGGCGCGATCCTGGAGACCCAGGATCGAATCCCACGTCAGGCTCCCGCTGCATGGAGCCTGCTTCTCCCTCTGCCTGTGTCTCTGAGCCTCTCTCTCTCTCTCTGTGACTATCATAAATAAATAAAAATTTTAAAAATTTTAAAAAAAGAAAATCCCAACCAGCATATGTTAGGCAATTTCTTCTTCCACTGTGACAGGCATTAGAAAAAAATAAATTAATAAAAAATTAGAAGTCTCGGAATTTAGCTCTCTTAGTTTTGTGCCACAAATGACACAGGATGTATTCTTTTGTGGAGGTTTTCCAGGAAAGCTCTGAGTTAATGGTATGTGCTTTCCCAAAAGGAAACTGAATAAGATTCTACAATCCACAACGATATATAATACTTACTCAAACCAACTGATGTTCATAGCCAACATGTTTGACGGACGGCAAGGACTCTGCAGTGACATGGACTTTGGATTTGAATCTTGCCGCACCCTTTACTGGCTGTGTGGCCTGTGGAAAAATACCAAACCCATACATGCATCAGTCTTATTTCAACAGTGAGACTACTAAAAAATACCCCATATAGAAACTTCAAGATTTGACCTGTTAACAGCAAGCCCAGCGTGCAGTCAATACTGGCAGCTGCTGCAGATGTTGAAAGCCCTCAGCAATACCCACAAAATAAAATAATATGAGAATATTTATATTTTTTAAAGATTTTATTTATTTATTCATGAGAGAGAGAGAGAGAGACAGAGACAGAGACAGAGACAGAGACAGAGAAAGAGACACAGGCAGAAAGAGAAACAGTCTCCATGCAGGGAGTCGATGTGGGACTCAATTCTGGATCTCCAGGGTCACGCCCTGGGCTGAAGGCGGTGCTAAACCACTGAGCCACCCGGGCTGCCCAAGAATATTTCTTAATGAAGGTCTTTTATGTAAGAAGTCATAAAAATCTTCTAAATATATTAATTAAAAAAGAATATATATTGTGTTTTTTTATGTAAGATAGCAGAAGTAAAAAGGATGTTCACCAAAAGCACTCAAACCCACCAAACACAACTTCTCCACATTCTAAAGAGACCTTGAAATTACTACAAACAAATACACACACGCATAAAATGTTCCATATCTTCTGAATCCGTACACAGGCTTATTATGTTCAAACTGCAGAAAACAAAAGGCAAAAAGAAAAAGATATTATTACAGTATATCCCCTCACTAACCATGCAAGACAGATAATAAGGGGACATCTTTAACGGGCTGAAATAAAAACGAACATAACTTTAGAGTGGGATTCTATTTCAGACAAACACTAAATGTGTTATCTCTTTGGTCTCTTCCTCAGGAGCTGATGACAACACTCTGTTGTCTCTTTCCAATGAACTGTTCCTGATATTCAAAAAAATAATTCATAGACTCCTTGGCTGAGAAAAGAAAGGATGATATTAATAGTTCATACTCAGCATCATTCATTGATCTCAATAATAGATGTAAAATTAAGGAAAAAATCTAAAGTCAGAGTTTCTTTTAGTGATATTTTTTAAAAAATATTATAAATGCTTTGGTAATACTGGAATGTATATTCAGGAGGACATGCACTGAGCAACTTCATGACAGTGGACCTCCACTAAGAAAAGTGTTAAATGGAATTGTTCAGTATTATAAAAATAATACTAGACAGAAAGACAGAAATACATAAATTAATGAAGAAAAGAAGAATAGATAAATACATAGGTATATCCAAGTCATACTGACTACACAAAATACTGATAAGGTCTTGTAAGATTTCAAATATATGTAGAATTTATTTCTTAAGATTTTATTTATTTATTCATGAGAGACACAGAAAGAGAGAGAGAGAGGCAGAGACACAGGCAGAGGGAGAAGCAAGCTCCATGCAGGGAGCTGATGTCTCGATCTCGGGTCTCCAGGATCACAGCCCGGGGTGAAGGCAGTGCTAAACCACTGAGCCACCAGGGCTGCCCAAATACATGTAGAATTTAAATATAAGACAACAATGGCATATAGATGGAGTAGTACCAAATGCACTTAAAATATTGTAAAATCCTTTCATCATCTGAGATATAGTAAAAGTATTGATTTATAGCAGATTTAATAGGTTAAATTTATTTGTTTTTAACCTTAGAGGAAACACTAGTTTAAAAAATATGTGACAAATTAATGTGAGAATTGAATAATATTAAAATAATTGATTAATCCAAAAGGAGGTAAAAAGAAACACAGAAAAGGTGAAAAACAGAGAAAAAAATTAAATAGTGGATTTTAATCTGAGTATATCAGAAATTACAATAAATTATAAAAGATTTTTATACCACTTAAAAGACAAAGATTTTCAGGCCAAACAAACAAAAACAAACAAACAAACAAAAAAACCACTATGATACAGGAATCAAACTTTAAATATGAAAACACAGACTTCAAAATTAAGGATTGAAAAAAGGTATTCTCTACAGATACTGAGCAAGGGATACTCATGTAAATTAGTGATATTAGAGTAGACTTTAAGACAAAAATCACCAAAATAGATTCAGAAGTATAGTTTATAGTCTAAGATAAATATAAAAAGGACAGTCCATGAGGAATAGATAGTAATTTTAAATTCCTAATGCATAGAATAGCATGGCATAAAATACATTTTAAAAATTAAAAAAAAAAATAAAAAAGAAAGCGTTCTGAAACATTTCATAAATCTCTGTGAAATATGGAACAAGCAGAAATAGTGACGAGATAGGAAAACTGAAACATGATTAACAAATTTTCTCTTTGTCTTTGCTCTTCAGGCAGTTTGAATATGATAGGACCTTTAAAGGAAATTCCATTTGTTGAAGTTTTGGGATCTGTGGTTTGCTCTCTGACATCAATTTTAGAAAATTACCCATCATTATATCTTCAAGTATTCCTTCCACCTTATAATCACTCTCTTTTTGGGAATTCTGATTAGTTGTAGGTTTCTGCAGATATTTCTACAGATCTCGAATGCTGACTTGTTGTTGTTTTTTCCCCTCATGCATTTTTCATTTTGTATTTTAGTTTGGGCCATTTTTATTGACTCGCCTTCAAGTTTCTGATTCCTTTCTTGGCTAGACTGAGATTACAGAAGAGCCTGGCAAGGTTGCGTTTCATCTCTACTACTGTCAGTCCATAGCTTTCATGCCTGCAACAGGTGCATCTTCCCTACTGCTGGATGATCTCCAGGCTTGGATGTGGGAGTGGGAATTACCTGAGTTCATCCAGTTAGAAGTGGGACCACGTTGCTATGGTTACCTTTGGTGCTCAGACTTCAAGTTCCTGTAGCAATCCTTGGTTTCTCAGGTAACTATAGGTTTGCCGGACAGTTTCCTCCATGCCTGCTCTATCGTCCTCCTTAGGTGTTCCTTTGCATTGCACATCAGACAAGCCCTGTTTGCACAGATAGGCCTGTTGTACCTCCCCCACCAGCATCCCCCGGACTGGGAGAGGGAGGGTTAATGGGAGCAGCACCCAATGTCCAGTAGGGTAAGCCTCAGTCTCAGGCAGTCTCTGTGCCCATGGGTCTCATGGTGTGGCCTCCTCCACTCAGTCAATGATGATTTTGGAAAAAAATCCTATTCCTGTTCCTCTTCCATGGGTAATGTGGTGAGTGAGGTGGGAGTGGGATACTGCCAGTGCTGGAAGAGCAGCAGTATTTGTTCTTGCACTTCCTCCCAGAGAGTAAAGTCTTTTGTTCTGCAGTGGAGATAAGGGATAGGATACAGGTCCAGATGGGATTTCATGTCCCTCCCACACAGGCTGCTGTTCTCTTTTGTCAGGTTCAGCATCACTGGGGCACTTTTTTAAAACTCTCTGCAGTCATTTCTGTGGACACTGTTGCTGAGTTCATGGATACATGAACTGTAGCAGAGGGAGCAGGCTTTTCCAAGTTCTCTGGTCCCCATGCTGGTGCTTCCCACTCTCACACCATCATTTTACCCATTCCCTGAGCACCCCAGCCTGACCTTCCTAAGGTAAGGCTAGTTTACATGCTGTATGTTCCTATGTGCACCAGTCTCTTCTCAAAACCAGCTTCATATTTGTGTGGGCTGTTGTCACAAGGATCAGGATGATGCTCTCTCCAGCTGTCTATATCACATAGCTCAATCTTGAATTAAATATTTTTTTGAAGTGAACAAGGAGCTATTACAAAGCAATTAAAATACCAAGGATGTATTTCAAGAAATTTTCAAAACCTGAAATCACCTAAACTACTTTCTTATCATTGTGCAACTAAGATATAAATCAATGACATATCAAATTGGAAATGATTCAAATGTTTAAAAACTAAGCAATATACCTCTAAACAGGCAATGGGTCAGGAAGAAGTCATAAATTAAAAAAATAAATATGATAAAATATTACATATTAAACATGTAAGGAGAATTTAAAGCTTAGAAAAACTTTTATTTTATTTTATATATTTTATTATTTTATTTCTTGAGAGAGAGAGAAGGCATGGGTGAGTGCGGGTGGGAAGAGCAGAGGGAAAGGGAGAGAATCTTGAGCAGGCTCCATGCCTGGTGCAGAATCTGATGCAGAGTCAACCTTACAACCTGAGTTCATGATCTGAGCTAAAGTCAAGAGTCAGACACTTAACTGACTGAGCCACTCAGGTGCCCCTAAAGAAACATTTATGACATTAAATTCACATGTTAGAAAAAATACATCTAAAAATCAAGTATTTGCATAACCAATCTCAAGATACATTAAAAAGAGTTAACAACAACAAAGAGTTAACAAAAGCCAAAGATGTGAGAAAAAAGATAATAAATATAATTATCTATTAATTACATAGAAATACAATAAAAATAAAACCAAAATATTTTTACTTTAGATGAATTTTGAAATTTATACTCTCTAGCAAGTTTGATATAGAATAAAAAAAAAAGGACCCAAATCCAATATCCTGTATTTAAAAGGGAACATCACTACAGAGCCTACATACAGTAAAATGTAACAAGGAAATATAAACTATTTTGCACCTTTGAAAAATTTTTTTAAAGATTTCATTTATTCATTTAAGAGAGAGAAGCCATAAGCAGGGGGAGGGGCAGAGGCAGAGAGAGAAGCAGACTCCTCACTGAAGGGGCAACCCCATATGGGGCTCAATCCCAGGACCCTGAGATCATTACCCAACCTGAAGTCAGATGCTTAACCAACTGAGCCACCCAGAAACCCCTACATTTTTTTAATTTGAGAAAAATTGGGTACACTTCTTGTAAAAACACTACAGAACTGATCTAAAAATATTAGAAAATTGGAAACCCTAAATGACATTGTCTTATGTTAAAAAACCCACATAAAGAGGGCATCCCGGGGGGCACAGTGGTTTAGCGCCACCTTTGGCCCAGGGCCTGATCCTGGGAACCCAGGGTCAAGTCCCACATTGGGCTTCCTGCCTGGAGCTTGCTTCTCCCTCTGCCTGTGTCTCTGCCTCTCTCTCTCTCTCTCTCTCTCTCTCTGTCTCTCTCTCTCTCTGTCTCTCATGAAAAAATAATAAAATATTTTTTTAAAAATCCCCCATAAAGAAAGTTGAGATCAAGAAAGATTCAACAGAGAATTTTTTCATTTAAGGAAGAAATAATACTTTTATACAAATTCCTTCAGCAAATAGAAAAAGAGAACATTTACCAGCTTGCTTTGAAAAGCCAGAATAAACATAATTTTCCCTAATAAGAAAACAACAAATTGACCTTATATTTTATAAGATGGGAAAATCAGAGATTAATTACTTTCATGAACTTAGGTATAACAATCATAAATAACATATTAGCAAATTGAGTCCAGCAAAATATAAAAAGCATAATATCACAGGTCTGATTAAGCCTATTTCAAAACTGAAAAGTGAATTTAATATTAAAAAAAAATGTAATTCTTGGGGCACCTGGGAGGCTCAATGGCTTAAGCGACCAATTTATGATTTGGCTGAGCTCATGATCTCAGGGTTGTGGGATTGAGTCCCCCGTCAGGCTCCACACTCATGTGGAATATGCTTGTGTTTCTCTGCCTCTCCCTCTTCCCCTCCCCTTGTATATGCATGTTCTCTTCCTTTCATAAATAAATAAATAAATAAATAAATAAATAAATAAATATCTTTTTAAAAATAAATATAATTCACAGAATTCAAAAATAAAGTACAAAAATTCTCTATCATCAGTAGAAGAGATGAACAAGAAGTGTTGCACAAAATTCAATACTTTTTTAATAAGTACACTAAGAGGGATCCCTGGGTGGCGCAGTGGTTTGGCGCCTGCCTTTGGCCCAGGGCGCGATCCTGGAGACCTGGGATCGAATCCCATGTCGGGCTCCTGGTGCATGGAGCCTGCTTCTCCCTCTGCCTATGTCTCTGCCTCTCTCTCTCTCTCTGTCTCTGTGACTGTCATAAATAAATAAAAATTAAAAAAAAGTAAGTGCACTAAGAAATCTAGCAAAGAAGACCAAAAAACAAACAAACAAACAAAAAAAAGACAAAACAACAACAAGACCAAAAAGCTTCCTTCATCCAATGAACTATATCCACAAAAAAATTCAAAGAATGGGAAAACGTTGCACATTTTTCTCTAAGTTTGGAAACAAGATCACAACATTCATGGAACATTATGCCAAAAGTCTAGATGGTACTAGAATTTAAAGAAAAATAAAATATGCAACTAAATCTGAATGCATTATGCCTTGCATCCCAGAAATTGAATCCTGGGTATATACTCAAAAACCTGCAAGAACATACTAGTAACAAAATGGATGAATCTCACAGAATAATATTGAATGAAAGAGCCAGATTCAAAATGAAAACACACTATATTTGTTACATTGTTAAGGAAATCAAGAACAGGAAACACTAATTTGTTAGGATAGAGGTCAAAATAGCAATTGACTTTTGGTGTGTTTGGGGTGTGACATTGTCTGACAATGCTGCACAGAGAAGCATGCCATAAATTCCTTAATTTGCATGGTGTTTTTTTGCAGGTATATGCATATGTAAAAATAACATAACTGTACACTTAAAGTTTATGTATGCATTTATGTACTTAGTGCTCCAATCAAAAAAATTTTAAAGAGTTTATTCATGAGAGATAGATAGAGAAAGAGAGAGAGAGGCAGGCAGAGGGAGAAGCAGGTTGCCTTCAGGGAGCTCGATGTGGGACTCAATCTTCCAATCAAAAAAAATTTAACTAAAAATTAAAAATAGAAGTCTTGTTTCTGAGTTATTGTCTTAATCCTAAGAAGTCTTGGAGCAAAATCATCCAGTAAAAAAGGAAATTAAGACCAGAGAGAAAAGTTAACATCAATGTCACTATGGCCTGAGGCTCACAACGAAGATTGAACTGGCACAAATGTGCAGTCAATCTAGAACGTTGTGTCCTGTAAACACTTATTTTCCCTGATGTTATAGATCCTCTAAGCTCCTCTACTGCCTTCAGAATAGCTGAAATCCCAAACGTTGACCTTATCTGAAGAGGCTCAGTCCCTTCTAAACACCTGCAGTTTATCCACCCCCATGTTAGGTGTTCGATAATAGATAAAGGACACATTCTCTCCTTGAAGGAAATCTCAGTCTAAAGCTGGCAGATTTTCTCCTTGACCAATTTTGAACAGGCTCCTCTGAGCCCTCTTTTAAAATAGGTCTCCAGCTTGGCCCCCATTCTGTCTTTTGGTCTACATAACCCAGTTTTAGGAAAAATCCCTCCATCCTTGATATCTGACCACCTTCAGCATCTGGTCAAGTTCTTCACTCTCCACCCTTGATATGTGATCACTCTGTGTTGCCTTCAGCGAAAATCTCTTTACATTTACCCAAACTCCCCTATCCTTGGCATCTCCTTTTTACAAATTCCATCCACTGATCCCCACCCTGCACCCACCCACCCTCAAGCTCTGCTCATTGGCTTTAAATTTCCAGCCATGTTGCTGTATTCAGAGTTGAGCACTCTTACTCTCCCCTGTTTCAATTGTTCTGAGTAAAGTCTTCCTGACCATTTTAGCAGGAGTCAGAACATTTTCTTTTATCATTAAGAAAACCAGATTTGTGGACAAATATTAAAGTATATTGTAATAGAAGAGTAAGGATAACACAGAAAATAAATACTACCTCAGAATGAACGGTTTATCTTGAACGCTGTTGGTTAGGTGTTGGTATAGCACCAAAGAGGTATCATCGGAAGAGGATACTGATGGATAAGATGCATTTGGTAGACAAATGAAAAGTAAAACCATTTCAGGAAAAAGCCACACCATTACAGAAGCATGGGTGAGTGTAAAGTGTTCTTGGAGCTAAAAATACTTCCTTGTCATTTGAGTGCTAATGCCGTTGTGGAAAACTAGTGTACAAATTAGCCTGAGGAATGTGAACTATGGTTTATAAGTAAAGAAAAGATATTGGAGGGATTCAAGCAGGGATGGGAAAGGATCACATTCGCATTTTTGGCAAACATCTCTAGAAATCTAACAGAGAGTGATTTCAATGGGTAACATAGGAGACCTGTAACTAAATTGGAAACTTCTAGAAAAATACAACTAGGTAACAGTAGGAACCAGGAACTGGAGGGGAAAAGAAACGACTAGACATTAAAGATTTAGGAATTCCTGACAGCAATATTTGTTCAATTAGCTAGTGAAGCAGAAGGCAAGGTTTGGGAAAAGGCAGAAAATATTAATGACTCCCTAATTGGAAGGATCATATTGACATCAGTCATATGAGAGGCATAGAATTTCTTTAATTAATTTATTTATTCACGAAAGATATACAGAGAGACGCAGAGACATAGGCAGAGGGATAAGCAGGCTTCCTGCAGGAAACCTGATGTAGGACCTGATCCCAGGGCCCCGGGGGATCACAACCTGAGCCAAAGGCAGATGCTCAACCACTGAGCCACCCAGGTGCCTCGAAGGGCGTAGAATCTTTAAAAGTGTATCTTAAAGGAAGATAATGCCTGTGGGAAGATTTATTTGGACATAACTCATAAGTAACAATTTGGCGATGAAGGTCATGACGACAACCATGACCATGGTACCATGAAACTGTTCACCGCTTGTCACTTTCCAGGCTCTGTATTAAATGCTCTACATACATTAATCTATTTAATCCTTAAGTCTATAATTATTTTCATTGAGCAGAAGCGGGAAATGCGTCATGGAGAACTTAGGTCACTTGGTCAAGGTCACACAGCGAGCTCGTGATGCCACCAAAGCCAGGAGAGTCCCAGTTCTGTGCAGTAAACCACAACACATCAGGAACAGGGGAGAAGGCTCTGGGATAATGAAAAGAAAATCATCTGGAAGATGGAGAACTGATACCAAAATAACTGGCCTGGCTGGGGGAAATATAACATCAGAATAAACCAAGACTAATCCTGCACTTCCTTTAAGGTTAGATATTTTTTCATCAAGTCTGAAAACCTCAGTACTTAGGAATATACAACCGTGGGCAACTCACTCATCCACATTAACCCTTTTGTTTTCATATTTGAAACTAGTAAGCTTGATATAATGATCACTAACTTATTCCCCAAATATTTAAAATTTGGAATTCAGAATAAGAAACTTAGAAGGAATTCTTGCCCTACGTTGACTTTTTTTTTTTTTTTTTTAGTTCACGGAGAATAATATAAACAAACAAGGAATTGCAATGAGTGAGGATGCCAAAGATTTATTGCTCTAAACCCAGAAATATATTTTTTAAGGCGCCATGAAACAATTGTGCTTTTCTTTCTCAGTATACTTATGGATCAGATAGTAAATTATTACAAGGACCCAACAAAAAGTTAATTTTCTCCACAGGCACCTATATTGTGACTTCTTTTTGAATCACAACTACCTTTAATGATTTCAGAGCCAGTAAAGCAGGAGTTGAAATTTGGCGAGTGATTATGCTATTTTATTTAATTCAGCCATTTAAAGGTTAATTTATAATCATCTCTTTTAAACACAAGTGGTGTTTTGCTGGATTCTTCTAGGGAATTGCACCGAAGTCAGGAAGTCAGCAATAAACTGTTTTATGTCATCTAGGTCAGGCACTTATCTTCTCTGAGCAGGAGTAATCAGACCAATGGGACTGGATCACACAACCTCAGATGTTTAATATTCTATCAGTCAGCTCCTAAGGACCTCTGAGCATTAGAAAAACTCATTTACTGTTACTGACATATTAATTCCAAGACAGCAGTCAAACATTCTGAAAGCTGTACCTGGAAAAGTCATTTTTTAAAGCCACTTATGCCAGATGAAACTGGAAGGGAGTTTTCATAAACAGGTGGCTGCTTATCAACAATAAGATAAAGAAGACAACTCTCCCCCATTGCCTCCTTCATCTGCTTTCATGATTCCTCCTCGTCAATGCAGTTGTTGGCTTAAAAATGCTTAAGAAAAGCAAACTCTTTGAAATGAACTTCAGCTTTGTATCTGATTGGAAAGGGGCACTTTCCATCTTCCATAAATTTTTTCGTATGAAGAAATGCGTGTTGTTTATACGGCGGTGAGACACGACAGGATACTAACGTTTCGTGTTCTTCGACATAAACCACGTGATCTTCAAAAATTCAACTTTGTTGGGAAAAACCTACTTTCTTTTACATGGGCCAAGTACTTTACATGGTCATTTAGGAGCAAAAAGTTCTGTATTCTACTTTTCACTGACATGGGAGTATCATTTTCAGGAGAATGGGTCGGCATGGGAAATAGTGGGTTTTAGAGAAGGGAGGACTCAGTGAAGCTTGGATTATCACATCTATCAGCTTTCTTCTTGTTGATAGTGAGGACCTTGGGCCCAGAGAGGAGACACGAGCAGTGCATGGGGACCCAGGGTGACAACAGTAGAGGGGGGAACCCAGAACCCAGGCTCTGCCCTCCAAAGCCAGAGTCCATTGGATGATACTTCCCCAGCCTATGAGGCTCATGCCAAAGTCTACACTCCAACACAGCAGAATTTCTCACTCAAATATTCCTAGGTCAGTGTTGCTGTGAACACAGGATGTGTTTTATTCCAATTGACTACTTGGCCTCTCCAACTGTGTATTATGCAAGGTGGCTGAGCCAGTCAACTATGGCTAATCCACTTCTTACCTAACTCTGTCCTCTTTCAATCAAGCTAGAAGTGCACTCACACAAAAGGAAAGAAACCTGAGGAGAGAGTTTGCTGACAGCCACTGTCCCAGTGGCGGACTCCCCGTGCCAGCCCAGCCTTTGTCCACACAGTGGGCATCCAGCTTGAGCTGCCGTTGCATCCCAGGGTTGAGACGTCTTTTGAGTATTTGTCAAACTGATCTGTGGCACGAAGACTGAGGTGTCTTCTGAGAATGCATTAAAGGCTCAGGAAGGAACAGTGAGATGATTTGTTTATTTTTCAGTTTATGCAGTTGTTCAACAAATATTTACTAAGCTCCTACTGTGTGGCAGGCATTTTCCAGAGTCCTGGGGATGTTGTGGGGGAAAAAAATACCTGTGTTTTCCTGGGCAATGGGCCAGGTTGTTTATTATTAAGGTGCTGCATATTATTCTCTTGGGGGAAATCCTCCTAAGAAATTAGGTTGTGGTCAGTACTGAGTATTATATGGCTTACGGAAAGTCAGTTAGCATGCACAGTTGGTAAAAAAAAAAAAAAAAAAAAAAAAAAAAAAAAAAAAAAAAAAAAAAAAAAGATTTTAAATATATTTCTGTTTAGGGAAGAACAAGGTAATTGAGTGTTAGAATGACTGTAGTCAGAATGAGAACAACAGTCACCAACTTTCCTTCCTTTCATTATTTTTTCTGCAAAGATGAGAAAAGTATCTGTATGGATTGAACCATTTTCATAGTTCATTTGATGGCTGTGTCTCCCCCACAACCACCACATTCATTAACTTCTATTTGGAAACCAGCTCCCTCGCTGTGGATTCTGTTGATGGATACTCAGCCTGCTATTTAGCGCGTTCCCCTGCCCCTGCGTTTCCTGTAAACTGAGTGTTACATGGGGAGGCTTAGATTTAATTAATTTCAATTTTCTGGCAACACATTAAAATCTCCAGAGCAATTATTTATTTTAATAATAAAGAAACTTGCCCAATTCCAAAATTGTTATTCATGAAGCCTAGACAATACATATTTATGACTGTTTCTTATACAGTGAGGCTCCTACCATGCATCCCCCACATAAAGGTAATACTGACAATTATGGTTTTAATATTATGTTCCCCCTGCCATGGAAAAACTTCAAGCACAAACAAAACTAGAGCAAGTAGGACAACGAACTCCTATAACCTCCCTCCCTCCCTCCCTCCCTTCCTTCCTTCCTTCCTTCCTTCCTTCCTTCCTTCCTTCCTTCCTTCCTTCCCTTTTGGTATATTGTGTCATTCTGATGCTGCATGTATCATTCAAGAAGTTAGCTATGATGTGGTTGTTTCATTTTTTTTGTGATATTAGCACCCATTGGTGATCATTGTCTAGTTTCATTATTTGACTAGATGTTTAAAAATAGGTTTGATTCTAATTCTATTTATGCTAGTTTTGTCCCAACTGCAGAGAAAAAGCAATGAAAATTGCATGTGTATCTTCCACAGGGTACTGTGAGATCCACCTAAAAGGCTAGTTCTTGCCTACTCATACTGTCAGTAAGAAGTCACCACAGGCCCCCAGGATCTTGCTTGAGTCTATTTTGCACAGATTCTGTAAGATTGTCGATCAATCATTAACATATTGGAGTAGGATGCAAGCTCTCTACTACGTTCTCAGAAGGCAGAAAGGAATCAAGAAGATAAAAATCCTTTAGCTCATGTATTCCATATCCTATAGTATATCCTATCCTAAGCAATGCCTGAAACTGAGAAAGTAAATTATTTTTAATTCCATTAAAAATGGAGAGAAACTATAGAGTTATTGATCAGCATGAGAATGTGCTTTATAAAAGGTGGTCTTGTCTTCCAAGTTATGTTCTTGGAACTTGCCCTAATTCCCCCCAAATCCACCTGAAATATTATGGACACAAAATGGAAAATCTGGACTTGGTTTGGAACAAAACCAACTAAAAGGAAAGTAGTTAGTTTGGAGATGGAATGAAAAGAGGACATGTGGATGGATGAATCATCTGTACTCAACTCTGGTCACTGGTATTCACCAACTATGCTTATGATTTTAAGAGCAGCAATGTTCTCCCATGCATTTCAAATCTCTGGAATTCTTATAAATACAATTAGATGGTACATGAATAATAATTTAATCCTGGAAACTCTACTAGATCTACTTATAACTGCAAAGTATATAAAATAATTGGATATACCCTCTAAAAAACAGTGTGTGTGTGTGATTCATGTGTGTATGCAATGCTTGTGAGTGGAACTCCTCCCATTCAAAACAAAAGAAATCAGATCTTTTATTCACTCCTTGCCCATCATTCAGACCCTCCTGAATCCATACCTCGAAGGTAGCAGAAAGGTAAGATGGGAAGGTAGCACAAATTGAAGTGAAGATTTTAGAGGTTATTTTTTAAGAAGCAAAATGTAATCAGAAGGTTTTGAATAATAATTGGGAAAACTTCTCATAACTCAATTAAGAGTTTAAGCTCCATAACATGGAGTTTAAGCTCCGTAAGTGTCTCCAAAGACACTGAACCAAGAGGATACAAATTTAGAAATTTATAAATGCAGACACGTACAAGAGATTTATCATAAAATTGACTCAGGTGATCATGAAGGCTGAGAAGGGTGCCACCTGCTGCCTGCGGTCTGTGAGCTGGAGAGCCAGGAAAGCTGCCTTGCAATTCAATCCCAGTCTGAAGGCCCAAGACCTGAGTGTACATCCCAGGCCCCAATTATATATATATATATATATATATATATATATATATATATATATATATATATTTTTTTTTTTTTTTTAATTCATGAGAGGCACAGAGAGAGAGAGCCCAGGCCCCAAATTAAGAGCACTGGTGTCCAACAGCAGAAAAAGTCCATGACTGAGCCTGAGTCTATGCAAGCCCTCCTAGGATCAATGACGACCAGTTCAAATGTCTCTTTCAGAGAAACCTTCACAAACCCAGACACAAATCACGTTTTACCAGCAATCTGAGCATTCCTCAGCACAACCACGGTGACACATGAAATTAACTATCACAATAAGTATTTAGTGAGAAGACATTGGCTCTTTTTCTGCCTAAGAGATACAATTCTTTCATTAATATTGTTGAATGTCCTTCCAAGTCAACTATCAAATATCCCCTTTTAATACAGGGCAGTAAGAGCAGACTTGGTGTCATAAAAACCTTTCGGTTTTGACCATATCGTTCCAGGCAACTGCAGTTCCAAGTACTTCCTAAACATTCTCAGCACCTGCCCGGCCTCGGGGTCCTGGGTGAGTGAGAATTCCTTGTTGACATTCCACCAACATGTCACATATAAACTGGCCCAGAGTATAGAGGAGCCAGTCCTAGAGGAAGTGACAGATCTGGGGGAGCCTGATGGGGTTCCTTGGTGCTGTA
Organism: Canis aureus; assembly: GCF_053574225.1. Taxonomy (NCBI): domain Eukaryota; kingdom Metazoa; phylum Chordata; class Mammalia; order Carnivora; family Canidae; genus Canis; species Canis aureus. Next base: position 43,878,981 of record NC_135637.1, read on the forward strand.
CAAAAACTCCAAACAGCACACTTACTGTGCTTAAGATACATGTGAAAGGATCAGCACCGCTACCCTGTGGTGACCGATGTGCAGGAGATGACATGACTTGCCCAGAGTCTGCAAAATAAGAGCATTCCTGCAAGTCTGCTCAGTCTTCAAGCCTCTGATATTTACTACTTTAACTTCTAATATCCAAAGTATAAATCTCATCTTCAGGGACTTATTATTTTTCTTACAAAAGGGAAACAAGCTAACCATGAGTCAGTGGATTTCTTTTCCTTTCTTTTATCTTTTTTTTTCTGAGACTTAAGAGCACCACTGTCTGTTGCTATAGTGATTAGACTATGATTAAGAACATTATCTACATTAAACCATGTGGGTATGTGCACTTGGACGTTCTTCCTTTTTATCTCTCAAACTCCCCAGAATCCCTCCTAATAAGAAACATAAAGAATGCATTTCTTTTCTGTCTTCAAAATAGTCAATGAGAGAAATACAATATTTGGTCTATATTGTTAAAAACAAGACAACAGGCCCAAGTAGAGTCACTTACGCTAAGCCCGAGACTTAATTTTGATTTTGGAAGAGCCCAGCAATGGGATCTTAAACCAGTCAATCAGGAGTTGCCTGACCAGCACTGGTTAGACCCCTGCCATCCCCCATAAGGAAAGTGACCCTGCAATCACCAGCCTGCTGTTTTGCCTCATCTAATTTCCTTGTTTCCGTTCCCATCTGTCTATAAGTCTCTCCTTTTGAACAGCTGCATGAAACTCCTCTCTATCTGCTAAACTGTATGCTGTCCAATTCAAGAATCATTGGACAAAACCGATATGATTTTTAAAATCTATACATTTGGATTTTACTCTTTAACATAAGTATTTCATGTAATAAGCACTTGCTATGGACTGGACTGTGTTCCCTAAAAAGTATATCTATTGAAGCCCCAACCCACAACATAATGGTATTTAGATACCAGACGTTTGCCAGGTGTTAAGAGATTAGCTAAACTACCAAAACATCGTGGCCTCTGCATCCATTCTGGAGGACCTTGAACTGTCACTGGACCTCCTCTAAAGTTCATGACCTGGATATGAGCCCACAGAGTGACAGGTAAAAGTAAGTTCCTGTTATGACTCCACCAACCACCATTGTCACAAGAATTTTCCCCCTCCTCTTGGGGCTTTTCCTTTACATAAGACCTTTGTAAGGTTGTCAAAACCCTACTCTTTGGGATTTGAATTGACCAGTCTGACTTTAGTCTAGGAACTTCAACACAAGCAGGTACCTGTGTCCCGCTGTGCTCTCTCTCTCTCTCTCTCTCTCTTTCTCTCACCATGCCTTGGCCTCCCCACACTGCCCCTGCAAGACTGTGAGTAGTAAACTTCTCTATTTCTATTCCCTTATGTTCTTTTTTTGAAACATGGCTCACCATCCAATACCCCAGGGCTCTACTTAACACATGCTAATTAAGCAAAATCACAACAAAAGGTAATTAGGTCAAGAGGTGGAGCCCCATGATGGAATTAATGTCCTTACAAGAAGATACCAAAAAACATGCTGTCTCTCTCTCTCCCTTTGCTTTCTGCCATGTGAGGATATACTAGGGAGGCAGCCATCTTCAAGGTAGGAAGAGAGCTCTCACTAGACCTTGACCATGCTGACACTCTGATCTGGGACATCTTGGCCTCTGGAACTGTGAGAAATAAGGCCCCCAGTCTACAGCATTGTGTCACAGGGCTCCAGCTGACTATGACTATACTCACATAGTCACTCAGTGAGTCCAAGCCAGGAAGCCAATCACAGTCTCTCCATAGTTACACACATTCCCCAACACGTGTGTACCTGTTAGTGGCCTGGCAGACCTAGTTAGGGGCTGGTCATGAGTTAGAGCCCTGTGTATATTATAGAGCCACATCATTTCAGAGAATGTAGAATACAGGAATGTGACCAACCCAAGGTATAATTCAAAGCAATTTTTTCGGTGCTGTATCTTTATCATTATGTAATCCGTATCTTCACAGATCCACTCTGGCACCTCCCAAGAACTTAACCCTTCCTACTGCTCTGCCTATTAACACATTTCTCAGTGTGAATTTCCTAGGTTTGCCTGACTACAGTGTCACATATTTCAAAACCAAGTCTCTCTCCTTTTTCACAAACTCCCCATTCCTCACCTGGATATATGTTATCAGGCAAGCGAATAATTTACAATGTGATGCCATCCCTCTTGACCAATTCTCTTAACCCTATCAAAGGCATTTTATTTTATTTATTTATGTTTAAAGATTTTATTTATTTATTCATGAGAGACACGCACAAACAGAGGCAGAGACACAGGCAGAGGGAGAAGCAGGCTCCCTGTGGGGAGTTTGATGCAGGACTCGATCCCAGGACCCCGGGATCATGACCTGAGCCAAAGGCAGATGCTCAACCACTGAGCCTCTCAGATGTCCCCCTACTAAAGGCATTTTAATCCTAATTATAAGAATATATAATTAAATTTTATAATAGACTTTTTAAAAAAGTAGTTTCTAAACTATTTTTTTGCTTAGAATTTTTTTTTATCCAAAAAAAGCTTTCACTGAAATAAAATATATGAAATGGATAAAAAAAAAAAAAGGCCTGATATCCAAAGCCAGTGGGGAGACACACTGGAGAGAAGCTCTCAGGGACCTCAAGTCTTATTTTCCCAAAAACAACTTCGTCTGTCAGAATAATGGCTGGAGTCAGCCTCATCAAGGGAAAAGAGGGGAGTAGGAGAGGTTCTAATCACTGCCTTCCATCCCGGAAAATGAGCTGACATCAACAAACACAACATACCCTATTTTCACCCACCGCAAACATCTTCGGTGTCCACAGATATTCTCTCAGGAGAAGGAATCAAGAAGAGACCAGTGTTAGAGGCTGTCCCATCTACTCAGTTTTTTTATCTCAACTCTAATGCCTGGAGGATCCCTATTCATTTTTGACCTATGACAAAAAGAAGTCAAGAGCTACAAATGCACAAGGGCATTTGATGATAAAATCTGTCCAAAATCCAGCTACAGAAAGCATTATCAAAAAGCTGCTTGGGTGATGGAGTAAATCAGTTAGATTAAAAATAATATGAGAAATATATTTGGAAACTTCCTTTTGAAATATCCTTCAAAGAGCCTTTTGTTTTGAAGATACGAAGCCTTCAGTCATGTCAAATAGCTTTCCTTTCATTAATTTTAAGTTGGGGAATAGACAGAAGTCATACATAAAACATAATGAACAAGGGAAATGCAATAATACTGGTGCATTGCAGATCATACAAACAAAAAAATTGTCAGATGGCACACAATACACTCCAATACCAAGCTATACAAACTATGATGTTTCAAATAGTTAAAAATAAAATAAATAATAATAATGAACTTTTTTACATGCATGTCATAACCTAATCTTTGTACTTTTCATAAATCAATTCTTGAGATTTTCACTACACCTTTCTGTAATATTTACAGTAACTCGCTCAATTAAATGCTGTACGTTGAGACACAGAGAGGTTAAAGTAACCTGATGTGGTCACCCCAGTAAACCATCACTTATTAGATCCCTGTGTGTATTGATTCTGTGACTCACTTTAGCCAATAAAATACCTCGACAGCCCCTGAAACTGTTTAGTTATAATATTCAAGAAGACCTAGTGACCCTGGGGATTTACCCCAAAGATACAGATGCAGTGAAACACCGGGACACTTGCACCCCAATGTTTATAGCAGCAATGACCACAATAGCCAGACTGTGGAAGGAGCCTCGGTGTCCATTGAGAGATGAATGGATAAAGAAGCTGTGGTCTATGTATACAATGGAATATTCCTCAGCCATTAGAAATGACAAATACCCACCATTTGCTTCAATGTGGATGGAACTGGAGGGTATTATGCTGAGTGAAGTAAGTCAATCGGAGAAGGACAAACATTATATGGTCTCATTCATTTGGGGACTATAAAAAATAGTGAAAGGGAATAAAGGGGAAAGGAGAGAAAATGAGTGGGAAATATCAGTGAGGGTGACAGCATATGAGAGACTCCTAACTCTGGGAAACGAACTAGGGGTGGTGGAAGGGGAGATGGGTGGAGGGATGGGGTGACTGGGTGATGGGCACTGAGAGGGCACTTGATGAGATGAGCACTGGGTGTTATACTATATGTTGGCAAAGCAAACTCCAATAAAAAAAATACAGTGTTACAAAAAAAAAAAGAAGACCTAGTGGCTTCAGTTTTTGCATTTTGGGGAGCTGCAGCACATGTGAGTGGCTACTGGAGATCCTACATGGGAAGACCATGTGAAAAATCATCATGAGAGAAAATCCCAGTTATCCCATGAATAAGCTGAACTGAGTCCAGATTTTATGCTATCCCACCAAGGTACTGGATGAGAACAAAGTCGTCTCTAATATTTTTGTTCCAACTGCCTTTTCACTGGAACCTATGTAAGACACCCAAACACGACCAGGAAAAAAAAATCCATCTGAGTCCTAGTCAACACACCAAGGCATGAGAAATAACAAAATGCTTGTTGTTTTAATCCAGTAAGCTTTGGGGTGGTTTGCTGTATAGAAGTAAATCACCAAAACACATACATATGGTCACATTGCAAACGGAGATAACAACCTAGGAAATATGGGTCAAAGTCCTGTACTTTTACTCAGCAAAACATCCTTTCTCATGATAAACACACTAACACAGGCTCACACACCACTGAAGTATGGTGATGAGTTCCCATGCATAACGCCTACAATAGAGGAATGTCAAAATTATCCCCATCTACTGAATTTTCTAGAACTTTACATTTGTTTAGTCATAGTTCAAAATGCTAAATATTCTGAGGTTTGTATATTGAACAAATCTCTAGGAAAGTAGACATATTTAAGTATTCTATTTTTTATCTCTACTTTGATATCTAAAAGCATAACCAACACTTAATATCTTAATTCATTCTATGCCAACCCTGAAAATCTACTCTTTTTCTAGTGACTTCCTCACCTCAGTCAATACATCTTAATAATGCCAGTTACTTAGGATAAAAATTTGCAGTTATTCTTGATTTCTCTCCTGTTCACACCAATAGTTCAGTCAATTAACAATTATTATTGGATCATTCTTTAAAACATATTCTAGAAGTATCTATACTTCTAGACCACTGATAAAAACCACCAAGTACGCACCTGGACACTACAATGCCACCCTTGTACCTGGCTTCCAGTCATCTCCTCTGTCAGTCTAATCTCATCTCAAAATAAAGAGTGACATTTCTAAAACATATGTTAGGGAATTTCAGTTCTAGTATGAAATATAAATTCCCTGTAAACCAACACTGCAACAGGTAACTCTGGAGATATCTGAATATTCTAGAGAGTAAACAAAAGCAGGTTTTCTGGGGAGGGGAGTCAAACTGCGAAGTAGCTAGCAGAGCAATGACCTCTCCTGCTCTGATTTTTTTTGGTCTTTCCCCAAAAATCAGGCTGAAGCTATGTAGGGTGTGGCAAAGGTAGCCAAAGCTCTGATAGAAAACCTGTTTTCTGGCTAGAAGAAAACCCAAGAAAGAAGCCAGACAGATATGGCTGATTGCCAGAGTATGGGGGAATGTTGGCGGGAGAGAGCAAGGGAAGGATCTGCAAACTCTGCACATGAACACCCCACCAGTCCCTGGGTCATCTCTGGACCACACAGGCTTCACCAAGGCTGGTATGATGAAACTGAGGTGTGGGCTTCCACCCACAGAGTGGGAACGATAGAGCTTCATACAAGTCTAGTCCACTACCTGCTAAGACAAAAACATCAACATTCTTCAAGAGCAGGAAACAAAGTACAGAAACTTCACAACGTAATATCCACAATGCTGCTAAGGATATAATTCAAAATAACCCAACACACAAAAACAACAACAACAAAAATGGAACCCATTTCCAGAGAAAAGAGCAATCAACAAAAGCCAAACAGATGCCAGATGTTGGAATGATCAGAACAAGCCTTTAAAACTTTATCATATGTTTAGTAAAGAAAGGAAAATGCACTCAGCATAAATTTTAAAAAGACATAAAACTTCTTCAGGGAAATAAAATAGTGAAGATAAAATTTTAGGATTGCAAATTAAATATTGAAATAAAAATTTCACCAGATAGGCCAGTAACTAAAGGACATAATAGATGGAAGTCGCTGAACTCACAGAAGGTCAACAGAGCTTGCATGAAGAGAGAGAAACAAGACGTTAAAATAGGAAACGAATGGGATGATAGCAAATGGCTTAATCCCTGGTTAATAATTAATGAGTCTCAGAAGAAAAGGAGAGTAAAAATGAGGTAAGAAAAATATTTTAAAGAAATAATGGCTCCAAATGTTCCAAACTTGGCAAACATATTAGAAGTTGAAATTAAAAATGTAAAATAAATAAATAGTAAAAATAAAAATTCAAGAGTCTCCACAAAACAGGATAAACTCAAAGAAAACCATGCTTAGCCACATGAATAAACTTAAGAAAAAGACAAAGGGGCTATCATGAAAACAATCAGAAAAAATAGCACTTTGTAAACAGAGACAAGTTGATTAAAATGACATGAAATTCCCAAGAAACCAGAGTAACAGCAGAACAGTAGACCAGAAAAGAGTAGAATAACATATTTAAAGTGATGATAGGAAAAAGAAAACAGAAACAGTCAATCTGCATGGGCATCTGGGTGGCTCTGTCAGTGGAATGTCTGCCTTCAGCTCAGGTCCTCAGGGCCCTGGGATCGAGTCCTGCGTCGAGCTCCCTGATCAGGGGGGTATCTGCTTCTCCCTCTCCTTCTGCCTCTTTTCTTGCTCAGTCTCTGTCTCTGTCTCTCTCTCAAATAAATAAAATTAAAAAAAAAATAAACTGTCAATCCACAAGTCAAGAATATAGGCAAAATAAAGACATTTTCAGATAAAAGAAAATAATTACCAACAAAACTAAGTACAGGAAATGCTGACAGTATAGTTGGAAGGGAAAGGACACCAGAGGAAGACCTTAATAATGAAAAAGGAGGGTTAAAATGACAAATATCAAAACATATGTGAAATATATTTTCCTCTTAATATCTTTATAATATAAATGTTTTACAAACAAAAATTGTTCACTATTGTTTGCACTTGAAGAGTATGTACATACAGTGATAGATGATGGGGTGACTGCAGGGCCACATGTGAGAGTGAGGTTTGCACTGTTGACAGCAGGTGAAGGGCATTAGCTCTTGGTAGGTTATAGAAAGTGAAGGAGGCATATTCCAATACCCATAAGTCTAAAGACCAGTACAGGGATCCCTGGGTGGCGCAGCGGTTTGGCGCCTGCCTTTGGCCCAGGGCGCGATCCTGGAGACCCGGGATTGAATCTCACATCGGGCTCCCGGTGCATGGAGCCTGCTTCTCCCTCGGCCTGTGTCTCTGCCTCTCTCTCTCTCTCTCTCTCTCTCTCTGTGACTATCATAAATAAATAAAAGTTGAAAAAAAAATATTAAAAAAAAAATAAAGACCAGTACAAAGATGTCCACACACACAGTAGAAAAATTAGAATGAAGATTTTTTAAAATACTGAAACAAAGTAAAAAGAGTCAAGAAAGCCTACAACAAAAATTGGAGAGACAAATAAAAAGCATTAAATAAAATTACAGCATTAAATAGAACCACAGTGACAATTACATTAAGCATTAATAGTCTAAATACGTAAATTAAAAGCCATGGATGGTCAGGATGGATGAGAAAGCATCACCCAAGTATCTGCTGCCTACAAAGACAGACTTCCCATGTAAAGAAAGGTTATAAAGGGATAGAAAAGACAAACATTAAGGACAAGAAGGCTGGGGTGGCTACAGCAGAAAAAATAGAACATAAATAAGATTATTTTCTACCGTACCCTAATCCTCAAAGGCCTAAGGGGCAGTCTGTGAGGGCTCGGAGTGTGGAGGTTCTTCTGCTCCATCATCCCTCCACCATCTCCTCCTGGCACTTGCCTCTCTGTGGCCCTTCTGTCGCATGGCTCTGTCCCCGCATGGTCCATGTGTGCCTGGGGACTTATTTGGGCCTTGTGGTGTCCTGGTCGCCCTAAGCTCCTAGAACAGAACGCCAGAGACCGTCTGGCTGAAACAACCAACACCCAGCTTTCCCTGTTTTGGAGACAAGGAGGCCCAAGGTGCTTGGAGCCTTGGTTCCTGACCAGATGCCTCCTCCTGGTGTGCACATGGCCATCTTCTCGCTGTGCCCTCACAGGGTGGGGAGAACAAGGGCTCTGGTCTCTTCCTCCTCTAACACGTTTATGAATCCCACCACAGGGGCCCCCCTCACATGCCCTCATCTAACCCTAACTACTTACTTTTCAAAGGCCTCAGTTCCAAACTCCATCACCTTGGGGGCTAGCGTTTCAACATAAACATTTTGTTGGCCTCAAAGTGCCAGCAATATATTCAAATGGGAAGATCAAGTTGGGAAACAGGTGTGGATCGGTGCAACTTCAAAGGTCCCACCGTCTCTTTTGTTCAGTATTGCACAACGTAGAATTCCATGCAGCACAGTTGGTTTTGGCGTGAGGCTTACTACCGGGTGAGACGAGGGGCCCACTCTGCCTGAATTCACTGAAGCCGACACTACAAGCCCCACTTGCTCTTTGAAGACTCTTCTTGCCTTCCACTGGCACCAGTGGAGTGCATTACAGCTCGCCAGTTAGCGTCCAGTGGCTTTCTGTTCTCTGCATTTCTTCCTATTGAAGTGGAAGGTTGAAGCACCACACAGAATCCATAAAGAAAAAAAAAAAGATGTTTACTTAAGAGCCACGACTCTATGGAAATGTTGTATGATGACACGGAGTAAAATGCATGTTGCAGGACATTTTCTTAAAAAAAAAAAAAAATCATGCAGTCCTTAACATGCTGTTTCCTGAACCCAAAATTTTCAAGGATCAACACACCTTGATCCCTCCGTCCTTCGAGGAGCTTCTCAAAGGTCAGTCTTCTCACAGTGGAACCCCCTCCCCTCCCCCCCACACACCAGCTTCTATAATCTGGAGCACAACAGGTTTTTGTTGGGTTTTGTCTCTGGTTTTCTAGAAGAATGGAAGTGTGGTGGTAGCTAGAATTTGTGTTTTGTTACCCACCCTAGCGCTGGAGGGTAAGTGTGACGGCCATTTGTTGAACACATGGATGAATGAGTGAAACACCTGGTGATAGGCAGTCTGTCCCAGACACCGTGGGGTTTCTGGAACACAGGAGCATTTTGAGGGGGATTAGGGGGCCAGAGAACCGAGAAACTCCTGGCAGTACAGCCTCCCGCCAGGCGGGAGCCCAGCAGTGCACCCTGACCTCACCTTGGGCAGCCTGTCTTCTGCCCCAGGGGCATCTGTGCTGTCCTATCCAACAACCCAGGACTCTCTGGGTGCCCAGAGGTTGGGCCAGCCCCAGGGTAGGAACCCCAGCTCCAAAAGGGGATTATCGCCGAGTTGGGGCCTTCCCTGAGGAAACCTAGACCAGTCACTCCCCAGCCGGGAACCCTGCGAGGAGACAGTGATCTAAGATACCAAACAGGGGCCAAATTTCCTTTTCCCTCTTTCCCACCTGTCCCCTTTTAGGTCCCCATATGAGACCTAATCATGACGGTGCCGGTGTCTAGCCAGGGGTCCGCAGGTCGGACTTGAGCTGGTTCATAATCGCAGGAAATGTCAGTGTGTCCCTGGGCTCCAATAAACCTGATTTTAAAGCCTCCTCTGCCTCCTTTATGATTCTCGGGACTCTGGGAGGAGTAGGAAGTAACCTTCAGTGAGGACACAGTGATGTCCAAGAGGGAAGGCCCCTTATTCCGGGAGTACATTTGGTCACTATGAGCCAACGCCTCACTGTCCCTTAAAAAGCAAAGTCTGTCCTTGCGAGAACAGTCATTCTTTAAAGAGGTTATTATTTTATGATATCGATAGTGAAGGATTAGTGGGCTTGGAGCTCCCACTGGTGGGTGTGATGAAAGGGACGCCTGAATGCAGAGAACTATTTCTCTGACCCACGGGGTGAGCACAAGAGTCCATTTTTCTGACCCCATTTCCACTCCCGGGATCAGACCTCCTAAGCATTGGATATTTCTTGAGATTGTATAGCTCCATTTGGGCCATTGCACAGACCCTATGGGGCTCTTCCAGGGATGAGGTTCCTCATTTTGGAAAAGGGTTTGGGGTTTTAGGCCAAGGGCCGTGAAGAAAGAGTAACTGAACATGTGTTCTGAAGACCAGAAAGTCAGGTGAGGATGAAGGAAAACTCTCCTGAGGCCTCGGATCAAAGAGATCTCAAGAGGCCCCGACTTTAGCCTGTAACTTCCCGCATCATGACTCACATGTAAAATTGCTCTGATCCTTCAGCAGAGAAATGTTTGCATTTCTGAGTATCGTTCACACATATCTTCACAGGTGCAGCGAAACCACATGGTCCCAACGCGGTGGATGAGGTTACAATCCGCATTCAGACAAAAAGCCAGGGCTGGAGAGAAATAGGACGGTCACCGAATGACCATTCGCGACCCAGGAATCAATCTAAACTGTGTCTGGACATGGTGAAGTCCTATTATAATATTATTATCTTAAAGTGCAGGGGTGACATTTTAGAAGCTTGGAGTTAAAGGCAAAAGGAAACCCATGCTAGCGTTGGCACTTGCCAACGTCTTCTGCAGATGCTATCCTGGATCCCCGCGGTCCTCAATAAATGCCCACGGTCAACCCAGCACGTAGGGTTCCAGCCAGAACAAGCTCGGTGGGCTCCTTGGTGGTGGTGATGCTGCCGCCCAGCTCCCTGCCCTCCTTGCTGCTCTGACGCAGTGGGCGGGCTGGACACCAGAGCACAGCGACCGCTGTGACCCTTGGTGAGGTCAGGAGTGGCTCGACTTCCACGGAGACGACCCTGCACACCGGCCTCCTGTTTCCAGAGACTGTCCTGTCCCGTTTTATATTTCTCACGTTTTTCTGCAATCGCTGTTTCACACCATTACTTGAAATGTTGTCCTTCAACCTGAGATCTGATCCATGACTGTGCCGGCATCTGAATTCCCAAATGCATATCGACATTCCTGCATAAATACCAATTGCAAAGGTTTGGGGGGAACAGGGTAGAGGCATCTTGAGAGAATACGTGCTCGCTCAGAATCATCGTCTTGGGCTGCACTTGAGTGGGTCTCAGAAAATGGATCTATATTCTCTGAAGCAATCAGTGGTGGGTAGTATCGAGGCAGGCACTGTTACCATATTTGGAATATTTCTATCTGCAAATTATACGAATCGAGGTTTCTTGAATTTTGAACACCTTGCATGAGCGCATGATGAGAAGCATCCAGAATTTCTCGGGCCTCGTGCTTTGCACATGGCTAAGAGTGATGGAAGCCCCTCTTCCCCCCGATAACCCCGTGATGTGTGCTGTCTCACGCCTGCTCTCCAAACGCAGAAATGAAATGTGCAAATAAAACATGGCACAGCTCCTGTCACGTACACCCTCGCCACGCTCGTGCTAGCACCAATCACACCCGTATGAAGCCTTCAGTCATCTCGCCAAAGGCCAGGCACAAGGCACTGCAAAACAGCGATTTTACTTTTGCGTACTGCACTTTCCTAGCGTCTTCTCGCACAGACGGGGATGTTTTCTCCGGTGGAGGTGCATGGGATTGACGTGCAAAGGGAAGGAGAGCTGGTCCAGCTCATTTCCTAGACAGTCACTCACCTGACCAAGGTTTAGTGGTTGGGATGTCCAACCTAGGGAGCGGCCGACCCTAGCAGAGGCTAAACCTGTGACAGCGTCTGCCCTGCCAGGAGGTCATCGTGAGCTAGCCAGCTCGCACAAGTTTCTGTAGCATGTGTGTGTGGCCAATCACTTCAAAAGACAGGGGTAGCATCTCACATTGGGTCAGAGAGATTTATCTCCTGATCAGAGTAACAAAAATAATGTCTTCTTCAGGAAAAAGGCAAGGCACGTTGGGGGAAGGCTGCTTTGCCAACTTTTAGGCCTTCAGCTGTGATGCTGAGCATCTACCTGCATAGGACCTGGGGGGCGAGGGGAGCCCGTGCAAGGTCCAGGGTGCTGGCTTACGAGCGAGTGACCGATTACCCCAGTGGTCCTTGTTTCCTTCTCAGCTCAATTTAGGAAAGTCCGACAAGTAACCGTAGCAGTCACACTGTTGCTGAGGGGTGTCTGGGGCACTTGGCACAGTCGATGGATATTCCAGGGCAGATGCTGTCAGGAAGGGATGTGGGAGCCAACTTTCTGCTTACATCCGCAGGCCAGAGAAAGCTGTCTCCTCATTCGGGGAGAGGAAAGGCCGGAGAATAAATGGGCTTTGCTGTAGGTGTAAGTTCCCTGAAATGAATAGCTCTACCTATTGTTTATGGACATATGACAACTTTTAATTAAAAAAACAAAACAAAACAAAACAGAATGTTGGTACGGATGCCCAATAACTTCTGGGAAGCACTTTAGATTTTGGTGTTGGGAAGAAAAATAACTAGACCCAGATCATTAGAAAGGGTTTATGGAGACCACTGAACGTGTTCCACAGGAAGAAGTCTGCTCCCCTGTTCAACTGGGTGGTGTTCAGAAAGGAGCGGAAATTGGAGCTCCAGACAAATAACTAATAGATGACTAAGATATTTAACCAACCAAGCCATGTAGACAAAAACTAAAAGCTTACATCTTTTTTATTTATTTTTATTTTTTTATTTTTTTAATTTAATTTAATTTTTATTTTATTTTATTATTTTATTTTATTTTTATTTATTTTTTATATTAGTTTTTATTTAAGTTCAATTTGCCAACATATAGTATAACACCCAGTGCTCATCCCATCAAGGCTTACATCTGTAAACACCACACGCATTTTAGACGTTTTGCTTCAGCACTTTTGTGCAGAAAGGCGAGTGTGCACTGTCCGAGGCTTTGGGAATCGATAACAGTTTGTGTTTGCTTCGAGGATCACACAGCTCACAGCAGTCAGGTGGCTCCTGAAGCCCTGCCTGCTGCTTTCATCGATGTCTTCGCAAATTTTCTTTAAGAAGCCATAAGCACGTCTGGATACGTTTGACTACAGGTTACTAGTTTTATATAAGATGACAGCTGAGATCGAATGGACTTAAATTTCATTCTCCTGTGGTATGTATAGAATTCCTGTATATATTTTCTCCACGTGGGTATCTGTTATTTCTTTTTTTTTTAAGATTTTATTTATTTATTCATGAGAGACACAGAGAGAGAAGCAGAGACAGAGACAGAGGCAGAGGGAGAAGCAGGCTCCTCACAGAGAGCCCGAAGAGGGACTCAAACCCAGGACCCTGGGATCACACCCTGAGCCAAAGACAGACACTCAACCACTGAGCCACTCAAGCATCCCTGTTGTTTCTTAATTATATCACAAATATTCATTTTTACGGCAGACGATTTAGAAAATATCAACAGCTAAAAAAGAAAGTGAAATATCTCCCTTAATCCCAATGCCAAAGTGAATCACTGTTACTTTTTTAGGGTATTTCTTTCCAGTTAGTACATACAAGATTCATTCCAAAATAATACGTAGTTTGTTTGAAATTCTGTTAATGTTGTCTAAAATGAACAATCTACAACAATTTACTAACAATCACATTACTAATTTATCTGCATTTTTTCAAAATCAATTTGATTGTTAATGTAAGTGCGCTGTAATACATTTAGCAGTGGAATAATGTATGTGTAATAATGAATGAACGATCCACATTAACTATGGATCTATTTGGTCATTCTTGTTCTTCTTACTGAAAGATCTAGTCTGTTTTTCCCTTTGGTGGTAGAAAGTCCTAGTCGTCCTCTTTCTGAACTCAACACCCAGTCCTGAGCCCACAGGTGGACAACACGGCCTGGGTAGACCACGCTTTGAGGAAGCTCCCTCATGCTTGAGTGTCTCCGTGGACAGAGCTACATCCACGGATTCTTATCACGCACCTCAGAACCGTTTTGTATTTCTCTGTTGTTTTTTCCTTATAGCATCTTTTCCTTATAGCAGACTTATCCTAACCACTACATTTCCTACTTATATGACCATACATTTTTTTTGAAGCAATGTTCTTGGAGCCTGCTTCTCCCTCTGCCTGTGTCTCTGCCTCTCTCTCTCTCTGTGTGTGTGTCTCCCATGAATAAATAAATAAAGATCTTTAAAAAAAAAGTTTTTATTTATGTATTTTAGAGAGAGAGAAAGAGAAAGCATGAAAGAGCAGGAGGGGCAGAAGGAGAGGGAAAGAGAATCTAAAGTGACATGGGATTTGATCCCACGCCCCTGAGTCATGACCTGAGCCGAAACCAAAAGTCGGATACATAACTGACTGAGCCACCCAAGCACCCCAAGATACTTTTTTTTTCATAATCATATAACTTTGGTGCACAGCATAAATCTGGAAATTTATAAGAAAAAATGTCTTCTTTTTACAAAAACAGAAGCTTTTTTCAGAGTTGTCAGAAGATTTGTCCAATACTACCCAGGATTGGGCTTAGCTATCATCATGCTTAGTAGGTTTGCTCACCACTGACCTCACATGAAGGAGCAAAAGAGAAGTTGCCCTTGAACTTCACCTGTTGTGACCTAAAATTCGTAATGGTCTCTGACAAAGGGTCATATGTGATGGAGTGTAAAAAAATAAGGTGTTACAGGTTTTGTAAGATGGTAGCCCAGCCTTAAAGATTGTAGGAAATTTCCTGGAGGAAGTAAGGTCAGCAAGGAGCCTTAATGTAGGGACACATCTGGGTGAAGGAGGAGGAGGTATCCAACAGTCAGCAGGGAGAGAACCACATTTCCCTTCTCCTAATCCAATTACTATTCCATGGAGTAAGATGGTGCTTATGGGGATAATGAAAAAGTAAATCTCTATTTATTCTTATTGACTTCATTCAAAGTCGGCTAAAAAAAAAAAAACCCTTCATTTTACATGCAATTTACATCTCTCTTCTGCTGTAACATTAGCATTCTCTACAAAAGTGAAATACATGTTTAAATCTATGGGCTTTTCATGCATGGAGGAGCATGGTTTTGGCAGAGCTTTCAGCAGCTCCTTAAAGATGGATGGAACATTCAATCATTTGCTTAAATCTGTGTGTTTAAAGCTAAAGAAAGTAAATGGGCCTTCAGCGTGGTCTCTGGGTCACGTATGCACATTATTTTTGCAGCCTCTGGGATGGTTCTTGATCGATAGCACAGGAGCAAATTACTTCAGATACTGCTGGCCTTCCCCCACTGAACTCTTAACAATAGGTGTTCAGGTCTGCTGCATTTTATCAAATGTTTAAACAGTGATTAAAATGACTTATGCTCTAGATTTTGTGACAAAATGACGCAGCCACTCATTTCATGTGCCTCCTATAAACCTTCAGTTATTTTATATGAGTACAGGATCATTAAACAAAATATATTTGAACATTTGTACATATACAAAATACATAAAATGATGATATACAACATATATAGGATGTCTATGTAAGATACACTTCCTTTCAAGGATCTATAAATCTGATATTGAAAGTCCACAAAGGACGTACTCTTTAAGATATTAAATTTTTGATACATTTTAATCTGACATAACAAATTTCAATCAATAGTTTTTAGGTATAAACTATGAAAAACTACTACGTGTTTTCTTCCTATTATTGTATAAAACTATAACAGTTACAAGTGCAGCCCAAAGGGAAAATACCCTGAACACAGAAGAAGAAAATGATAAAACATTAGCATTAGGGCAAAATGTCTATTTCAGTTACCATACAAGCAGAGATAAGAGCAAGCAACTATATTTGAGTAATTCAATTTTAACATTAAAATTTGCAAAATATAAATATTATACATGAAATGCTTTATAAACAAAGATGTAGCTAATATAATGATCGAGATGGAGTTTTACGAAGACATTTTCTGTTTTATGAGAAATTATGAATTTAAAAATAAAAATATTAAAAAGAGTTAAAAAAAATAAATGTTTCTTTTTACAAACAAACAAACAAAACAAAACAGAACAATACAAAACCAGTGAGGAAAAATTGTGTTGTCTCCATGGCTACTCAGGTGCTAAGGGGCCATATCAGGCTCTGTCTTCTGTTGGATGTGCCTTTCTCTCCATTTACTGCCACCATTGGATCAATGCACATTGTGATTCAGAAATTTAATGGATTCATCATTTGTGAAAAAATTAACCAAATGACAGTAAACTGCCATCTGTATTCATTGTTTGTGTATTACCATATAAAAACAAGAAAGACAAAAAATAGTTAAGTATACTGTGTAGTGTAATCTGTTCCGCACGTGTACTTTGACCCAGTCTGTCAAAGATTGCTCTCAACTATTGCAAATGTCAAATTCCTATGTTACAATTTAATATTATTAAATTATTAAATTTATGTTTGAATAATAATTATTAAATTAATTAAATTTAATTATTTTTGAATTCATAATTCTTTAATTATTAAATTAAATTATTATTAGGTTAAATTAATTTTTATATTTAATATTATTAAATGTATCTAATTGAAACATTTATTCATTTACCTCCAGCCTCACCAGCCTACATCTCTCATTTCACCCAGGGACTGAAATGTAAGTGAATGCCATCTTTAAGGATATGTGCTGGGATATTTGAAGAACTCAACTTATATTCAGTGCTCAAGAAATTTTCCTAATGGTCTAAACTCTGGAATGGTTAGGACAGACATTCTAGAATCAGCCCTTACAAAACAAAAACAAAACAAACAAACAAACAAAACAAGATCACTTAAAAAATTGATCCATAAGCATTTGATTACAGAGTTTATCCCTTTATGAACAATGTGGTTTATTGTAACACTGTCTGAGATTAGAGTTATCAGATTTAGCAAATAAAAGCATAAGATATCCAGTTAAATTTTAATTTCATATATAACAAGTGGATAGGTTTTTAGTATAAGTATGTCCTATGCCATATTAGAGACACCTTTCCCTACCTTTTTCTTCCTAATCTCTATCTACATAACCATTTATTATTTGTCTAAAATTTAAATTTAACTGGACATCCTGGATTTTATCTGACAATCTTCTGTAGGATGTTGTGCTAAACAAGGTCATCGTGCAGTTGCTTGTTCCAGTATCTGTCCTTTCTCCCAACTTCCTTTTTTCTGCCCAATCTGCTCAGAGTCTCTGCTTGCATTTCCACTCTTAACAACCACATGGTACCTCTGGCCAATTTGTTTACGCTAGATAGCCCCCCAAAGTCAATTCTTCCTTTGCAAAATGGAAAACCCTCCTAGGTTTAAGTCCCTGACTTGAATTTGGATGGCTAGCCATTTCAGGCGCCCCCACTGATTCATGCACTTATCCCAGAACTAGCTTGTTTTCTGTTTTGTAATCTTTTCTGAAGCACATTTCATACAATGATCATCCTGTGAATAATCTGCTTTATTTCTGCCTCTTAACCACTGTCTCAAAATGACATTTCTAACATGACAACATCTGGAGTTAGTAAAAGACAATCATGAGTTGTTATCATGTTGAGTTCTCAACCCAATTCCTAGAATAAAGTATAGAGAAAAAGGTCCTTAACATCAGATTTACAATAATCTTTTGGATTTGACACCAAAAGTAAAGACCACAAAAGACAAAAGAAAGAAGTGGGACTATATCAAGCCTGAAAAGCTCCTGCACTGCAGAGGAAACCATCAACAATATGAAAAGGTGGCCTACTGAGTGGGAGAAAGTACTTGCAAAGTATTTTATGGTTACTATCCAAAATATATAAAAAATTCATACAACTCAGCATCAAAAATAATAGTGATAACCCTATTTTAAAAATAGGCAGAGACTGAATAGATATTTTTCTAAAGAAGACACACAAATGGCCAACACCTGAAAGTGTGCTTGACACCACTCATCATCAGGGAAATGCAAATCAAAATCACAATAAGATATCACCTCACTCTGCAGAATAAAAAAGAAAAGACACAACAAGAGTTGGCCCGGTTGTAGAGAAAAGTGAGCTGTTGTGCACTATTGCTGGGAATATGAATCAGTGCAGCCACTGTGGAAAACCATATGGAGTTTCCTCAAAAGATTAAAAATGGGTTTACCCTACAACCCAGAAATCCTCATTTTGGAGTATTTACCCAAAGAAAATGACAGCAGGAGGTCAAAGAGTTACCTCCACTCACATTTGCTGCAGCATTACTGATAGTAGCCAAAATACGGAAACAACCTAATTGTCTTAATGATGAATGAACAAACAAGATGAGTATGTGCATGTGTGTTCATGTGTGTGTGTGTGTGTGTGTGTGTGTGTGTAATGGAATTTTATTCAGTCACGAGAAAGAAAGAGATCCTGCCCTTTACAACCAATATGTGGACTTGGAAGGTATTTCAGAGAAAGACAAATACTATATAATATCACTTATGAATGGAATCCAAAAAAAGCTGAACTCATAGAAACCAGACTAGAAAGGTGGTTAGCAGGGATATGGAATGGGGCAAAGGGGAGACACTGCCAAATGTTCTCACCATGAAAAATAAATGGTGATTATGTGATATGATGCAGGTGTTAGCTAACACTATGGTGCTCATCATTTTATAATGTATGTGCATTAAATCCATACATTGGGGGCTTCTGGGTGGCTCAGTCAGTTAAGCGTCTGACTCTTGGCTTCAGCTTGGGTCATGATCTCAAGGTTGTAGGATCGAGCTCTGTGTTGGGCTCTGCACCAGGTGTGGAGTCGGCTTGAGATCCTCCTTCTCCCTGTGCCTTTTGCCCCACGTATATGCTCTCTCTCAAATAAGTAAGTAAGCAAATAAATGAACAAAATCTTAAATCAACACATGGTGCACTTAAACTTACACAATGCTATATGTCAACTCTATATCAATAAAGATGGGAAAAATTAACTCATATGTATAATTTAGCATTTGATAGATTTGTTCTTCCCTGCCCCCTTAGAAGTGATTTCTGGTCTTGTGACTTCTTCCCTCTAAAGAAATGTTAGCAGAAGTGTCAATGATGAGCAGCTGTTTCAAGAGTCAGAATAAGACCTACCATCTTTCTCCCTGCGGCGGCGGTGGTTTTGGCGGCATATTTTGAAACAGAGTGTCTGAGTGAAAAATTAGCAGACCCTCCTTGATGGCCCATTTTGGACACATTGCCCTATAAGAAATAAATTTATCTTAAGAATTTAGAGTCATCAGTATGTGGAGTAAAACTACTTCATGCTGATGTGTATAACCGCTATAGATAATCTGAATCACACAATAAGACAGGCTTATATGTCTGAGAGGAACTATAACAAGTTAGTCATTGTGTCCTTTATTGTGAAGCAGTGAACCAAAAATTAAAGTCATCCATTTAATTTTAAATAGAAACTAAAGGACAACTTTTACTCATTTCAGCTTGAAAAATACATTAGATTTTATACTCCAGATCTTCATCTTCTCTAAAATAATGGCATAGCTTTTCTCATTTTACGCAGCTCTACAAAGGGCATGACCAACTTACTATCCTATGCACATTTATGGCATTATCTATTAACCGCTTATAAATGAGTTTGTCTCTGATAAATTGCTTATATGTTAATTTAAAAATAATAATCTCTATCATTAATTATATTTTATGGAATAAAAGCACTCTATTTCTATTTATACTAACAGTAATATGACATTCTAGATTACCCTGGTTGTTATTAATAAAATGTTAATGCACTTACTTATGCACTGTGAGAAAAAAAATTAATAGGCTTATGAACAAATATCTAATATTGAAACTCTTTATAGTGATCTGCATTACATCTGACCAACAGGATACCTTTGAAACCGACCGTCTGATTTTGTTTGACTTGTTAAACGTTAATGAAAAAACTAATTATTGGAAGGGACCATCTGTTGAATACACAGAATGTATTTGACCAGATGGAGTGAAAGGTACTCACAGGAGGAGACACACATTTAAATCTTCTGCTATGCTTATGCCTGTGACTCCATTTTCGAACTTTGGGGTTTGCACTTGGATCAGCATTTTTGATGACTATTCACCTTGCTCTTCTCAATGGGTTTATACTTCATATTTTTCTTAGGTTGCAGAGAATTCTCCATGGTTTCCAGAGTGTAACATAATCTCTAAAGTCTCACTGGTATTTCTTACAGTTTCTTTGGGTTCCTACTCAGTCATTTCTTAAATTCTTAAAAAAAAAAAACACTAATATTTGAG
The DNA here is from genome assembly GCF_053574225.1 of Canis aureus. Classification (NCBI taxonomy): domain Eukaryota; kingdom Metazoa; phylum Chordata; class Mammalia; order Carnivora; family Canidae; genus Canis; species Canis aureus. The sequence goes on from NC_135637.1 coordinate 43,899,186, forward strand.
TTAAGGTAGTGAGTAGTCAGAAGTGCATAATATCCTTAAACACGTTTATGCCTTGGGCAAGCTATAAAAAGTGACACATGTCTAAGTTTATGTATGTTAATCCTAACTTTCATCCAAAATGAACAATTGCTAAGAAAAGCACATAGTTTTTATATTTTTTTATATTATATATATATTTATATTTTTATATTCAATCACTAGCTACCTGTCACCTCCCCACATCAATGGCTATGGGACTGAAGTAATCCCAGGACGCAACCATGCAATTTTTAACGTATCAAATTTTCTCTCTTGAATTTATGTGAGTTTACATGTATCATCCCAAATAGTCTGTAAGGCTTTCAAAGAAAAGGACAATCCCACATTCATTCCTGCATTCCTTGTATTAGGAACATATTTGATAAATGTGTTTTTTAAACAAATGTCTGCTCTGTATCTTCTGTGGTGCTTCAGTATAATGGAGCACGGTATTTGAATTTAATGGAGGCAGATTTTGGCTCTTCATTTCCTGATTGTTTCCTTTTATTTTCATACTAGTTTCTGCAGAGTGCACATACTCATTAATTCTAGCCCCTTCTCTCTTGTTTGTATATCAGGCTGGGTCCATATCTTTTGGGCTGGCTTGGATCTATCCACTCAAGGAGAGAATGTAAATCACCTTGCATCTGCAAACCATGTGCTGAAGAGATGTTGAGCATCAGTTCATGAAGTGGAGGGTCCATTTCCCCCCTTATGAAAACATTCCACATAGTATGCAATTCTAAAGGCAGGTCATGAACTATTTCTCTAGATTTTAAAATATTTGGAATGTATAGGTAGGTGAGAGTCACATAACCATGTATTTAGTCATCAAATACATATTGAGTATTAATAATAAATAATTCAGTGTGTTTCTTAAATGATTAAAGCATAGACCCTGTCAGAAAGTAGCTCATAATTTATGAGGGAAAATAAGACAAGTGGATATATAAAACAAAATTAAACACTGCTATAGAAATACCAATAGAGCTAAGACAGAACAAAGAAGGAAAACATGGAATCCAGTAGAGGAAGGACAACTCAGAAATAAAAGATATGACATTTGAAATAAGCCCTAAAGGTGGACATGACTTTCACTGGTAGAGATAAATAAAGGGATCAGAGAGTATATTTCAGGAAGAAAATATTAAAGTCAAGCATGGAGAGAATTTTAGAGTTACTCTACAATATGAATGAAAATAAAGCTGTAAATATTGAACTCTGAAAAGGTTGAATATCAGTTTAAATTTTCTGAAATTTACTTGTTAAGAATCGAGAAGTCAGTGAAAGAGATCTGATGGAGAAAGTAACACAATCAAACGTGTTTTCTTCTTGTAAATCTGTCGACAGTGATAGAGTGAGGGTGGGGAGAGAGAGAAAGAGAAGTCGAGTGTTGTAGGGAATAGCACCTATAATTTCCCAGATGATGATAAATTAATAAATAATAGTAATTAACAAATAATGAAGACGACATAATGTGGCAGTAGTTTTACTCCAAAATTTTCAATAGATTTTGTTACACTAGGGTTTTATTTTATTTTATTTTATTTTATTTTATTTTATTTTATTTTATTTTAACAAGAGTGGTCTACACTAGGGTTTTATCCATATGGTTTTATACCCCAACTCTCCTGTCCTTCTGATGGAATCAATTCCTAATTTGCTCATGTAGATGACTAATTAGATAGTTTTAATCAATAATCTTGATGCAAGGCCACTGTTCGGACCACTCCCTACCATTCCACCTCCTTCACCTCTTCCCCAGTGGCCTCCCTCCTTATCACCATTCCCAAAACTATCCAGCCTCTCTTGTAACTCCTGTTCTTTTTATTTTATTTTATTTTTAAATATTTTAAATCTGACTATAGTTGACACACGACGTGACATTAGCTTCATGTATACCACACAGGGATTCAACAGCTCTCTATATTATGCTGTGCTCACTGCAGGCATGGCCCCCATGTCACCGCACAGCACCGTCACAGGATCATTGACCAAAGCTCCCTTTCATGATGAGTACTAGTCTCTCTTCCTTCTTCACTTGACTAGCTCCTACTTCTATGCATCACTTTGGACGTTTTAAGCAGTAAAATAACAGAAAACAATTTACCAGCTTAACCACTAATGGGGATTGATTGACTCTTACAGCTGATAGGTAGGTTTCATGGATGAGTTAGTTTACTAGCTCTACATTGACAGTAAGGACTGTGTTTTTTATTTTCTTTTGGTCCACCTGAACAGGATCTGTAATTATCAACATTACTCCAAATTCAGTCCTGCCTTCTACAAAGGTTCCCTTTTACTATCTATGCAGTATCTGCGCTATCTCAACCAACTTAACTCATTTTCAACACGTCCCCACTTAACACCATAACTTTTACAACAGATGTTATATAATACCATGGGCTACAAATAGACCATTTTAATTAGAGAAGTCTAATATCTCACAAAACCTTTGGCTCTTCCAACATTCCCTTTTCTTGTAAACCCTCTAAGAAGAAATAGCTATAAATGAGTAATTAAATGTTTGAATAACATTTTTTTCCTTCTGTTCTTCTTGATGCCCCCAAACCTTGTTTTGAATGGTCCTGATGAATTCTCAGATTCTAAGCAGTCCCACCAATAAACTATAAATACTGCTGTTTGCAAAGCAAAATGCTTTGGTGGAAATCTGAGTCTTTGAATATCTCAGGATGAGGGAAGGTCCTTGGATAATTTAGGATCAGGACTATCCTATTAGGTATTTGCACAGCCACAATGATGGAGACAGACTTCGAGATTCTAAGGGAAGTGTTTTCATATTTTAATCTTCTCAAAACATCTCTCTGAATCAGACGGAAGGAGGATGCTGCCCACATCAGGATGGTGCAGATAACAGCATTTCTCAGTGTAAGTCCTAAGATTCACGGGCCAATAGTTTTATTCATGTTTGAAATTTGCCCAGAAACTCCAGGCTGTGTTGAAAGAGAGAGAGAGAGAGAGAGAGAGAGAGAGAGATCTAGGGCATGGGGTACTAGTAGTGAATCCATTGTTATGATCTGTCGGGAGATTTTCCCTGTGGAGGCCGACGGTTCAGCAGCTTGTGTTTACTGGAGTTTTTTCTTCTTACAACCCTCCAGGGTAGGGACTGTGCTTCTCCCCACTGCTCTCGTGGCAGAGCTGAGATTGATCGAGGCTGAGCAATTAGTCCAATGTCGTGTCGCTAGTAAAATGAAGAGTGGGGGATTTAGCTCTGATCTACCTCATAGCAGAGCGAATACCCATAGGTATTAGCTGTCCATTCATTCATTCAATATTTAAGCGTCATTCATTCGCCACATGACTGACACTTTTGTAGAAGCTGTGGTGTAAGAGATGAATAAGAGAAGCATGGAGGTGACTCCAAGCATCCTGCCTGAGAAGTGGACTATAAATAGATACATACATACATACATACTTAAAAATAAGGAAAATATGATAAAATAGTATGTTCTATGTGGCGAATAAGATAGGACGATGTGGTTAGAGGGAGGCGATCTCTGGGCGTAGTGACCTGGGAGGTCCTCTGTGACATGGTCACTTTGACAGAGCTGGGAGTGGGAAGGAGCTGACCATCTGGAAGCCAGGGATATGGAATTGCAGTGTAAAGTGTGCCCTTGGTCTGAGCAAGAGGCCAAGAGTCAGACTGTGTGGCTAGAGTGTTGGGGTGGGGGGTGTAAAGAGGGACAGGAAGGCAGTCGCCAGAGCAAGAAGTGTGAGCCTAAATCTAAGTGCACTAGGAAATCCTTGGGGCCTTTAAGCAGGTCGGGGCAACCATGCTTCTACATAGAGGAGGTGGAGAGGAGGGGATGGACGTGAGGCACAGGGAGACAGGGACAGTCATCCAGCAGGGGGACAGCAGTAGCTGATGAGAAGGTGTTATCAGAGAAGGGGAGAGAAGTAGATACATTTGGAACATGTTGGTAGGACTGAAAGGTCATTTTGTTGGCTCCCTATTGAATGAATATTCTACAAATCGTTACAGGATACTAAAAAAAAAAAAAATAGACTTGTCATTTGTGAAAACATATTCTAGTGACTTCCCAAGTAGCCGCTATCCTATTCCACTTACGTTTTTTGGCTGTATAAATTCCTCCTGTGCATGTCATCATCACTAGGCCATTTGCTGAGGCTATCAGTAATACTAAGTCATTGCAGTGTAAATAAAATGAAAGAAAAATATAACTTTAAAATCCTTGTTATGGCTGGAGAAAAAGAATTCATAAAATTTATAAGACGTCCATCTTAGTAAATATACTTCTTAATGTCTCTCCTCCACATTTCATTGTATTATTTTAATTTTAAGCATAACTGTCCTTTTTAAAATTGAATGCAGAAGTGTATTTTGTAATGTATGAGCGTTCCGTAAATTCCATTAAGTGATTCAAGTAAGAACTGTTACGGAATACTTGCTCTTTTTTCCTCGATGCTTAAAAGTTGTGTTTTCCTCTACAATCTCTCAATGGGGTTTAAGTAAATTGAGTCCCACACGCAGGGTACTATCCTTTGAATCAGGAAATCAGATAGTTTCATAAATCTCAGAAGAAATGCATCCCAGGGTCCACGATATGATTTGACCTTATTTAGAAATAAAGTAGCTTTTTGCAGTTTCATAGATGCTGGCAGAAGACATGAGGCTCCCGGATCTGAGACCGAGGAATTTACTACTCACAAGGTGTCAGGAATCCCAAGTGTAATATCTTCCTGGCCTCCCATTGATCCTCGAGGTTCATGGGAGTGATGCAAAGGGCCCCAGCGGGTAGTGTGCAACACTGGGATTGAAGACTCATCCCTTTTATAGTCCTGGCTAAGAAAGTCTGCTTTTTCTATCAAAAGAGGGGTATCGTCTCATCCCTCAAGTTGCAAGGACAGTCTTGAAAAATGACCTGAGTAAAGTGGTCTGATTCCTACATTCTTGGTATAGTCAGCAAGAACGTATCTCAGGGCCCAGGCCGGATGGCTTCTACCAATAGCACATCCATAGTTTATGTTCCTAGGGTTCAATCTAACAGAAATATAAATAAAGCATTTTAAATGAATATAATTAGTGAGGTCCAATAAATTGCATCATAATTTATAAGAGTTCTAATTTATTTTTGTCACTGTAAGATTGATGACAGTGACTTTTCTCACCAGAGCCTTGTTTCCTCTGAAGTTTCTGCCTCCTTGATCTTAAATGTACTTTCACTTAAATGTCCTTCAAACTTTTCCCATTTATTTTGCTGAACTTGTGAGGTCTATAGTAATTAATCTTATAGAATATCTGTGTTATTGTATTCCCCACTTGCATCCCTGGATTACAAATGCATGAAAGTATCCTTGACCTTGATATCCAGGTATTCAGTTTATAAAGACATATCCAATATAGTCTTGATTTTTATTGATGTTTCTATTCATCTTTTTGCTCCTGAAAATTTGTGCAGTTCGGAGACGTAGCCAATTGGAGAAACTTAAACTGTAAGATCGTTCAATATCGTTTGCTTTTGTTTTCAGTTATTTCATGCAGTTATAGGAAATCAAATTGCAAAATGATCCAAGTGACTTAAATAAAATAGAAATCTACTGTAGACATTCGGCATTCACCAATAGGAAAAATATGCAAGAAGCCTGGGGACCGAAATCCGGCCCCTCAAATCACAGCTGTGGTCATCTGGCTACAGACGTAAGGGGAAGCACCAGGGGAACTCCTCTGTTAACCTACTTTAGGATGTCATCTTGTATCCTCTTCACATGTCTCTTCTAGGATATTTGTACAGTCCGTTTTCCCTACTGCGTAATTTCTCAGTGTGGTTAACACAGTCATTATAAGGCCCAAGTCACTGTGAAAGGCCAACATGCCTCTCCTGCAAAAGCTTCACCCATTTTTTTAGGACCTGGTCCCTCCACCTTCACTGAAGGAGGTTCACTAAAAGAGCACAATTATAAAATAGGTTGTCATTCACTCTTCACATACATTTGGGCTGAAAATTGAGACTAATCTGCCTCTCTGAAATTTTATTTTTAAGAAGTTATTTTTATTTTGAAATAATTGCATATTTCCGTGAAGTTATAAGAAATAATAACGTTCCTCTTATCCAGTCTGCCCCTCTGGTAGCTTCCTGCAAAACCATTTTACAACTTGATGACCCGGATGTCGATATTAGTACAGAAAATACGCCCAACACATTTGCCACACAAGGCTTCCCTCACACACTCGACCCCTTCTTCCCCTTGACGAACAATCATCTGTTTTTCATTACTGTAATTTTATCATTTTAGGAATGTTGTATAAATGGGATCATACAGTATGTAACTTTTTGGAATCAGCTTTATTCACATGGTATAGCTCTGGGGAGTCATCCAGGTAGCTGTGTGTAGCACACGTTGTTCCTGTTTGTTCCTGAGTACTGTATCAGGTACAGGTGTGCCAAGTTTACTTAGCACTCACCCATTGAAGGATTTCTGGACTGTTTCCAGTTTGGAGGCAACGATGAGCGAAGCTGCTCTGAATAGCTTTGTTTAGGATTCTGGGTGAACATAATTTTCATTCCTCTGGGATAAATGCCCAAGAATACAATTGCTGAATCATATGTTGGCCACATATTTAGAAATGTAAGACACAGGTGAGCTATTTTTCAGAATAGCTATGCCATTTTACACATCTACCAGCAAAATATAAGTGATGTAGTTTTTCCACATGTTTATCAGCATTTGGACCATCACTAGATCTTACTTTAGTCTTTGGGATAGGTGTGTAGTGATATCTCATTTTGCATTTCTCTAATGCAAATGGATAATGGCCACTGATATCGAATGTATTTTTACGCTTATTTTCCAACCATGTAACCTCTCGGGTGACATGTCTATTCGTGTGTTTTGCCCATTTTTGAATTGGATTTTTACATTTTTTACTGTTGAGTTTTGAGGGTTCCTTAGGCAGTCGAGGGATGAATCTTTCTGAATATGAGTTTTGCAGATATCTAGCACCTGGCCATTAGCTTGTCTATTTTAGCTCTTAACAATTTTCTTCAGAGCAAAAGATTTTAGTTTTGATAAAGTCCAATTTATAAAAATGTCCTTTCTGGATCAAGCTATTGGCTAAGAAGTCTTTACCTAGCCCTAGACACTGGAGATTTTCTCCCATTTTTTGTTTCATTCCCCAATTTTATGTTTTACTTCTAAGTCAGTGATCCATTTTGAATCAATTTTTGTATAAGATTTGAGTCTTAGGTTGGAGTCTAATTTTCTGCCTATGGATGTCCAATTATTCCATTACTCTTTGTTGAAAAGACTATAATTCCTTCCTTGAATTGCTTTTTACCTTTGTCAAAAGTCAGTGGGCATATTTTTATAGGTTTATTTCTGGGCTTTCCATTCGGTTCCATTGATTGAAATCTTTTTTTCCTTTGCCAGTATCACAGTTTTGATTATTGTGGCTGTAAAATAAGTCCTGAAATCAGGTAGACTAAGTCTTTCCACTTTAATCTTCTTTTTAAAAATTGTTTGGCTCTCCTATCTCATTAGCCTTTCCATATTAATTTTACTGAGATTTTGATAGGAATAGCATTAAACCTGTACATCCAACATTATAATGAGTCACTATGATTCTGACTGGCAGATGGATTTTAGCTGTGATAGTCAACACACACACACATACACACAAATGATAATTGTTGTTACAGATTAACACATCCTCTTAGTATAAAAACCTTAGATCTTGGGACTCCTGGGTGGCTCAGAGGTTGGGCACTTACCTTCAGTTCAGGGTGTGATCCTGGAGTCTGAGGATCAAGTCCTACATCGGGCTCCCTACATGGAGCCTGCTTCTCTCTCTGCCTCTCTCTCTGTGTCTCTCATGAATAAATAAATAAAATCTTTAAGAAAAAGAACCTTAGATCCTTAAATACCATTGCAATCAACACAAAAACTGACAGATGGGTATCTTTTTGTTTCTTTCTCTGAGGGCATACATGTGCTTTGGAACTCATAGCTAGCAGTACATCCACAATTTGTCACTCACTTACACAAAGGAATAAGAAGACTCGTCCTTTAGATCCCCCTTGCTCTCTGATGGAAAATTTCATGGGGAGGAGCTGAGGTACATCCTTTCTGCATAGAGCACACTTGTGGTTGCACTCCTGTGTCTGAGGGAGGTCATGCCTCTTCTCTCACACTGACTAAGGTCAAAACCAAGGACACATCAGGATGCAGTGCTGAGAGGTGGAGTTTTTCATTTGTGGAGCAAATGGTTTAAAGCCCCATGCTTGCCATGGTCTCTTTGGAATCTACTTCTGCATCTTCTTGTCTCTGGCTCTGCTTCTTAGAGTTCAGTTGAAAGAAATAATACTATTTAGAATCTTTTTCATAAATCTTCATTTGACTCTCATAACCTTGAAGAGACAACTAGAAGATATTCAGAGAACGAGACCTCAGCAGTGACCAGGGACTCACGTTGCCTTTAGGCCGCAGCCAAGTGGCTCCTCATGTGTCACTGGAGCTCTCACGCTCCTGTTTCTTCCTGTCTGGCCATTGAGCCCACTTCCCCACCTTTAGAGGTGATTCCATTTGAGCACTCCAGGCAGACTCTGAGGACAAGCCCTTGGATCATAGTTGAGGTCACATGACTTTCAGAAGAATGCATTTATCTATGGTCTTAACCCACATGAGAAACCACCTATTAAAAAGTAAATTATCTATCAATCAAAACTACTGTTGTTACATATTGGAAATTTCAGATTTAATCCAATTGGTAGTGAAATGGAATAGAGAGGCCAGGCAAAATTTGGTCGAAACAGGCTTTTAATGGGACACACTCTTGGGCGAAGTTCCGTGGCCCACAGGGGAGGGAGAGAGGAAAGAAGTCACAGGCCAGGGAAGTCATGCCCAGGGGAGTGAAAGTGGGCTTTTTAAGAGGGGAGAGGTAAGGGTTTGGGTGTCTGTATGGGGTGATAGATATTAGATATTACGGCATATTACTGGTGAAATTGGTATGGGGTAATAACTGTTTATGCCCTTATATGAGATCTGGGTAAGGTACAGTTCAGGTTTCCTACACAGGTTTTGTCTTTCCTTGATGACATGTCCTTGGGTGGTCTGCTGGTGATGGGAAAGTTCTGAGGTGGGGGCAAAAAGGTGGAGGGTCCACTGTCATTTTGTTGGTGCCTCCCAATCTTCCTTGATCCCACCTGCCCAACAGGAAATACAGGCAATTCTCAAATCCAAGCCTCTTTCAGAGCAGTAGATACCCAGCCATCTTTCCTCATTCAATAAAAATTTACTAGATACCGTGTGTGAAAAGCAAAGTTGTAAAATGCTAAATATGACGTGTTTATGACACAGTATCCCATGATAACCACAACAATGAAAAACAGGCTATCCTCATTGTAGATTTTTTTAATTTAAATTGAGGATCAGACAATTTAAGCAATCTGTCTACCAACACACAGCTTAGGGCACTAAGTGGGATTGGAATCTGTGTCTGTGTTGTGTACCTTGAACCCCAAAGCATATGTGGCATGTCCACCTTGTGTCAGATGTTGTGCTGGGACCCGCCAAGCAGACACAGTCCTGTGTCTCCAGCAAGCAGATGACATTCAGCCTTGTGAGCGCATACACCTGGGCTGAAGGCTGTTGGACAGTGCAGTGGAGCTGAACAGACAAGGACAGGGCAGAGGCTGGAATCCAGGTAGGCTGCTCACATCAGGGAGTGCAGCTCCAGGACCCAGGGAGGAATCCCTGCGCCTGCTGCTTCCCACCCCTCTGGTTCCCTGTCTATCCATGACTGCCACCCAGACAGAGGAATAAAAATGACAGATGAGGTAGGATCTCTGAATGTCCTTGCAGCATGTGTGAACTTGCATTTCTCTCTCTGCTGGGTTAACTTGTGTTTTGGGGAGAAGGACATTCATTCAGGATTTTGGAAAGTATTTTGAAATGACATGAAGAAGTTCCATATGTAAAAAAAAACCCACATTATTCATGTTAAATGAATAGTGACTCCTGCCCCAGCAGCTCAATACCCAGTAAGATGAGGAGGGGGAAGGATTGGTCTGAAGGAGCAGCTTGGCGTGAATACGGATCAGCACACAAGCTTCGCCTTGGGCATCTTGCTAAAGGATCAGTGCATTTGGATGGATACAGCTCTGGTGGATACTGATTTTTTAAAGCCTTAGTTGCTGAGAAGTTTGTATTTTCCTGCACTTTGTTCCTGTGCTAATCTAAGATGTTACTAAAAAAAAGCCCGGAGGCATAAAATCAATCACTTACCACTTACATTCAAGATATATTTTTTTTTAAAGCATTATTTGTTTTTGGCTGTCACCAAAATGGATAAAGTGTCTATGGGTCACATAAATAACAAGTGAACACTCCCATGGGTAAGTTTGGTGTGTTGCAGCCATGTTGCTGGGGCCTTGGGCTAATGGATGGTGCGTTGCATCACCAAGGGTAGGGGGGCATTGCTGGCATTGCTTGCCACGTTTAGGTTCACAGTAAAGAAGGGAATAGGAAGAGGACACATCTTGGTATGTAAGCCTCATTGTACAGTGACTCAATGTGTTTTAGTGCAAGTGATATGTCTTCCAAGATAAGGAGGAATAAGACTGGCCAAGGCCTCCTGACCACCCCAGCCTAGGTTCCTGACTACGACAAGCACTTTTTTCCTTTTGTGGCCTCATCCAGGTAATTCCATTTCCTTTGAAGCTCCTTTTACCCTAGAAGTTTGCTTCACACACCCTAACCCTCTTACTCCTTCATTTTCCAGTTTAGATGGTGTTGCCACTAGGAGTCTTCCCAGACCTGCCCACTATGGCCCAAGCGCCATCTTGGGTCATCCCTTGTACCACTGCTCTCTTTCTCCATTTATCAATGTATATAACTTGTTATCCCACTGCTGGCCTCCCCATCTGGACAACATGCTTGAGAAGGGCGTAGGCAGGGTCCCTCCTCTCCTGCTCACTCCCATGTCTCCAGAATCTGGCCTTGTGCCTGATGAATGGTGGGCTTTTCCGTGAATGTCTGTGAAATGAAAATGGACTACCCTCTTCCTAGAATGAATTTAAGTTCCATTATATGCTTTCATTTCACTCAACTACCAATTCCAATGTTTCGAACAATTTGTTGTATTAGGCAAATAATCATATATTTATTTTCTTTTATTTGATTTCCAGATTTCTTGGTTGATCTTACTGACCTGTAGTACCAAGCAGGCAACTAACTATGCATGAGGGCCTACTCCATGTCTCTTGGATGAATCTACTTTTTAGATCTCTTTCCAATATACCCTATCCATAAGAGGAGGGATTACTCATGTGGTCTCTCAATGTACTTTTCTTTATGCAAGTTTCTGTAATCACCAATGTGATGATAATGCCTGTAAATTAGTTTTTGAAAGTCTTTCCTTGTACATTACTATGGCTTGATACTAAGATTATCAAATCACATTAACAAATTCACCTAACTTGCATTTGAAAAGACAAGTTGATCTCAGAAAAATAATGAAAATCAGGATTTATATCTTCTGCACAAATTAGAAACATCACCTTTCTCCCAGGTAGTCAAAAACATAAGAAAGTTGTATAGTGGAGGGGAGGAATAGGCAGACGTTTAGGTTTAAATTCCAGCTGTCACCTAGAATCTATGCATACTGGGGGGACACATTGCTTTAAAAACGTCAGTTTCTTCATCTGTAAAATGGAATAATATTACTGACTATGGAAAGTTTGGCACGGACTACACACACCCTGTGCCAGTCACCGAGAACAATGTTTGAGATCTTTTCAAGCACTCAGTAAGAGATAAAATATATGATTGATGCAGGTTTTGAGTTATGTTTCAACATCATATTTATGATATGTGCCTAACAATATTTCCTAAGTAACAATATTCTATACTGAAAATCCTTTATTACTGGCCTTAGCCATACTTGAAAACTTTTCTCTCTGAGGGAAAATCCTCTGTATATTTTTAAAAAGTGAAAAAAATTTAAAAATCAAATGTTTTAAGAAGAAAAAAATGGGATCATTTTAAAATATAATAAAAAAATCTTCAAAGTAGGGCACCTGCATGGCTCTGTCAGTTGAGCATCTGACTCTTGGTTTCAGCTTGAGTCATGTCTCAGGGTCAGGCTCCAGGCTCATAGGGGAGTCTGCTTGAGATGATCTCCCTCCCTCTCTGTCTCTCCCCTACTTGCATGCACTCTTACTCTCTAAAATAAAAAATAATAATAATCTTTAAAAAATATTCAAAGTCATAAATGACCAACATAAAGAACCTATATTTATTACTTTTATTCCAGGCCCAATAGTAGAGGTCCAAAGTAGCACACTCACAATTTAGCTCCAGAGAATCTGCCGAACTGAAATGTCAATCCATCCCATGATCTAATTAAACTCTACTACACAGTTAGACAGACATTCAAGAGTCAAAACTGCTTTTCAAATGGCCAATGCATCCTCAATGATACTATCGTATGCTAATTTGATTTTTAAAAAATAAAGCATTATAATCATTCAGAATGCTGGCTCTGGTGATGGAAGGTGATGAGAGTTGCAAGTCTCTCCCACTAAATTCTACGTCTCTGCAGCCGTGATGACAACTCTTGATCAGACTTTGAGAATAAACTCCTGGGATCTTTTCACAGCTACTGGGTGGTGGTGCCATTCTGTATGCCAGAAACAGGGAGCAAAGACGAACCAAGTTGTCAGCATGTTTAAAGGAACCCTAAAGATGTGTGATGGACATGTGGTACCAGATTTGGATGGCACCTGGTTTGGATGGCACCACGGCTGGTTTCATGGCAAGTACATAACCAATGGCCTTTAAGGAAATGACTCCTAGACTCCCAGGCTTTTCTGGGCAATGACATCTCATATGCATCCCTGCAGTTCACAGCTCGTGAGAAAGATGTGTCTGTGTCTCTCTCCACAGAAAGAGGACAATAAAGATGTGTTCAACTTCTCTAGCCTTCACCTACATATTTCTTTTTTCCTGCTTCTATTAGACTACACCACTACTATAATAGATCTTAGCCATAACTGGAACCTCCTGCTCAGTTGTATGTGTCCTTCCAGTGAATCACTGAATGAATAGGTGGTTATGGGATGGCCGATGCTTCTGGTAACAAGTAGACACTAGAAATGGCTCTAAACCTGTTAATCATTCTATTGCAGTTCTATAGACGTGGTACATATAAATAAATGTTTTAAGTATGGCTAATCAACAACAAGTAGCTTCAGTAAACATAACTTGACACTTTGAAAGTCAGTGAATGGGCTGGGGATCCCTCCAATGATCTTTCTTGTAAGGCTGATGGCTGCCTCTGAACCCAATACAAACATGTGTCTACAACTGGTGTCTATGCCCTCTGATCTCTGTAGCCAACACAATCCCAAATCAACTCCTTCTAAAAATCTCATATAATTTTAGAAACTTGCTTTGCTGGTCCAGTAAGTCTTCTTTACTTGCTACATAAACAATGAGTTCATCTTTCATATACTCAGTACTTAATCTTTCAGTGAGGTCATTCTGTTTTATACGTGAGAAACTGCATGGTTGATGGGGGACAGAGGGCCAGCTGAGGACAAAGCACAAGCCTGGGGCAGCACATTGAAAAGTTCTCAAAAAAAAAAAAAAAGTCCTTGCAGGCAAAAGGACACTCTTCTGTGGACTCAACTGCCTTGTTGTTAGTACTTTGCTAAGGGCAAAAGGCAAGGTTAGCCCAATCCCCAGGACCCTATGAGTCTACTTCAACATATAAAAACTCCTTAGAAAACTTTGTCTATCTCTAAAACCCCCCAAGATACATGTTGGCAATCATCCCCCCAAGCACATGGTCCACCCCTATACATCTGAAGGGTCTCATGACTCAGGTATTATTAGATGGTAATAAGCAAACTTTTCCCAACAATAGCTAGCTCCCTCAGGGTCCTGGAAACCTTGCTTCCAAAAGTCCTTAGAGAATTACACTCTCCATGACCCCCCTCCCAACTCACAGGTATATAATCAGCCACTCCCCATAAGCCCAGAGCAGCAGCTCTTCCTGCCCACGAGTCCTATTCCAGGGCTTTAATAAAACCACCATTTTGCACCAAAGATGTCTCAAGAATTTTTTCTTGTTTGTAGGCTCCAGACCTCACCCCACCAAACCTCACCTATATGCCAAAACTTCATCATGGTAACATGGAAGTAGGAAGAGCAAAGAGACTAGGCTTGCACTCATCTCTGCCACAAGCCAGCAATATGTCTTGGGTTCACTTATTTAATCTATTTGTCCCTCTATTTCTTCAGATAAAACTGTGAGCAATACTATCTATCTTTCAGAGCTGTATAAGATTGGAAAAGTCCATATTAGTTGTTGGGAATGAAGGTAACCTTTATGGCCTAATCCATTTTATACCCTAACAGAGCCAATGCTATTTGGGCAATTATTGCCTTTTTTAGTTTTCCCATTTATTTACAGAAACACACACATATATAACATAGATAAGATGTCAATAAAGATTTTAAAAATGAACAAGATTTTATTTCTTTGAAGGAATTATGCCATCTGAATTAGAATTATTTCATTGTCTTTCATGTTTTTTAAAAGATTTTATTTATTTAAGAGAGAGAGAGAGAGCAGGAGTGGGGAGGGACAGAGGGGGAGAGAGAATCTGAAGTAGACTCTGAGCTGAGCATGAGGCCTGACCCCACAACCATGAGATCATGACCTGAGCTGAAACCAAGAATCAGTCACTTAACCAACTGAGCCACCCAGCTGCCTCGGTCTTCCATATTCTTAAAGACCATCTATCTGAAATAGAAAATAAATATCCTCCTTAATGGGCATATGTTTAGCTCTATATGCCCTTCACAGCCTTCAACTGAAACTTTTGGGTCAAAGACTTTGTTCTTTGAAAGAGGATCAGGAGTCTCAGATATAGTGACTTGTCCAAAGTCACAAAGTTCTTCCTGGCAGAACAGGGGCTGACTTCTACTTTCACACATTCCCCCCATACAATGTAGCTTTCAGAGATTTTCTCAGGATTATAGACCTAATGGTTGTATGGAGTAATTATTTGCTTTAGAATTAACACTTTAAAAAAAGAAATAACATTTCATGTTTTGATAGGTTTGCAAAAACTGCCTGTATAATTGGCTTCTTTTTTTAGCCTACCCTGCAATTTAAGCTAAAACTGATATGTAAAAAAAAAAAAAAAAAAAAAAAAGAAAGAAAGAAAAAGAAAAAAGAAAATAAGTAAGCTTATTTTACAAAAATTTTTTTTAAAAACTTCTCATCAATGCTTAAAAACAAAAATCAAAGCCTGCAAATAATATGCACTTTGCAAATTATAACACATTAAAACACATGTATTTACCTAGCAAACCAAGATTTGTTGGTGCTCAACAAGAAAGGAACAGATGGACAGACTTTTCCACTGGCATGTGTTTCTTCAATGTCTTGACCAAAGAGCTTGTCTCTCTAACTTTCCAAAATACTTTATAAGGTCAGCATTATGTACATAGTTAACACACTAAGTAAAAGGAAAAACAATCTAATAATAATCTCTTTGGGGTGTCCTTTTTTTAAAAAAAAAAAGATTTTATTTATTTATTCATGAAAGACACACAGAATGAGAGAGAGGCAGAGACACAGGCAAAGGGAGAAGCAGGCTCCCCGCAAGGAGCTGGATGTGGGACCTAATCCTGGGTTTCCAGGATCACACCCTGGGCTGAAGGTGGCGCTAAACCGGTGAGCCACCAGGGATGCCCTCTTTGGGGAGTCCTTATGGCTGTCTTGATCTGAGGAAACTCTTTCAACAAGCTGTGCTCACTAATATCCTCTATCCAATGTGCTTTCAAAGTGGGAATAGCTTGGAAGTAATAGCCTATGGAGGGGATGCTGGTAGGCTATAGTCAACCATCTTCCTGAAAGGCAGTAGTGTCTGAAAGGACAATAGAAGTGAGAAATTTTTCTCTAATTTAACCTGAAAGCACAGTCTCTGTAGTTATACAGGTTTCAAACTTTCGAAATTACTGGCTTGCTAGCTATGTGGCCTTAAATCAGTTACTTAAAATCTCTCACTCTCAGTTCATACATGATATAGGGCAACCTACCAGTGGAATAACTAGGATTGAACGAGGTAACAGATAAAATTAAAATGGAGCAGCATGCGGTTACAGAAGTAGTTCTTGCTGATGATGAGAAGGATAGTAATGACAGATGACATTAGTAGTGACGAAAGCACAGTAATGATCTGGGCGCTGATGATGGTGATTCATTGCTTTACCACAGAGGCACACAACCATTTCATTTCCTCAGGGTGGACAGTACATATAGGTCGACTCAAAACAAGAGGATGTCACACATAGACTTTTGGACGGTAATGTTCATAATGCCCAGAATCTGCATTTTGGCCAAGTTCCCAGACATTTGGAACAAAGGGCCTTCAACAAAGTCCGAGGTGATTTTTCTGAACATGGAAGAAGGCCCTTTGTTCAAAGTGCTCATCAAGAGTCAGAGACCCACCTGTGCTTGAGAGTTGAAAATAAATCTGTTGATGGAATGGAATAGAGAGGGAAGATTCAATAAACTAATATTTTTAAAGCATCTAGCAATGCTGGTCACAGTGGACGTGGCATTATTCAGTTCCTTGATAAATTAAAAGGTTGTTGAAGAAAATATCTCTTGATGTCTTGACAAATTTGGTTGAGTATAATCTTTAAGAACTCTTTCTGAGAAAGAATGGGAATCAAGAATGTGGTGCTTGAGTGAAGTGTTATAAAATAATTTCATATTTGACCAACTAGCTATGGAGTTTGTGTGGAATGAGTCGATGTAAATAGGTTTCATATAAACAGACACATTCTCAACGTGCAAACTGGGATTCATAAATATGAATTTTATTGCAGTTGAAAGCAAGTGTTTTCTTTTTGCTCTCCCAGGCACAGAATTTCATAAACCATGATTTTATCATCCTGGTCAATGGAGAAATAATTCAATATATTCAATTTTTAATAAAGTCCTCTGATTTAGAATAAATTTTCCTCTTAAAATCACTATGGAAGAAAGATTCTTACATACATAAGAGGGACTTTATTATACATATTTTAGTTCCTTCTCAAAAGAGAAAACAGTTGAATAGCTGCAGAAAATAAATGAATTATTTCTCACTGGGTTCTTCTGTCTTCCTAAACTGCATTTTGTGGGACTGTGATTCCTTTGAGCAGAGGGAATGATGCATCCAGAGAAAGGAATGGGGTGTTCGAGGCCAGAAGCTGTCACGCACGGAGGCCATGGCCCTGGTGACACGTCAGGTGGTTTCCTCAGCCCTCTGGCTACTAGTTGGTGCTGATTACTCCAGAATTGGGATGCCCATCTTCCTTTGTTTCATTTATAAACTAAATGGATGGTTTGCAGTTGTTGATCAGACTGTGAAAAGTCTATAGAAAAGTGCTTTGAGCATTTCACAGCAATCAGGAGTGGTAATTGCTACAGGCCCAGTTTTGCCCACTACACACACTGAGAAGTGGGGGGCCACCCTGTCCTGGCCCCTACAATGTTCCCGAGGACAAAAGGGCACACCACACACTTCCATCTGAGGCTTCTTGGTTCTGGTCCTTTGCTGGGGCTAAGTCACCGATAAGATCAATAGATTCTGAATGACAGTTGCTTCCAGAATTTCTACATGGAGTGCTGGGTGCACTCTGTGAGCCTCTGAAACAGTGCTTCAGGGTCTCTGATGTAGGACAGCTTGGTCTAAAAAAAAGCACTTAGCCTCTGTGTCTCTGTGCTCACAAACTACTATTTTTTTAAATATTGTTTCCAGTCATACTTTGGCATATAAATACAAGAGGCAAGATCTTGCCAGTAATGTGTGTGATTTTCTGTAATTTACAGATTTAAAATAAGATAAAATAAATTAGGGTATATTAATAAAATAGAATAGAGGATATATTTTGGCCCAAAAATGATGTTTGCAGATGATTTTTAGGGAACAGATTAATGCTTATCATATAAATTTAGTAATAAAAAGTCACAAATAGCACTGTTGTTCTTATTGTTGCTTTTTTTTCCCCATGGTCTTCTACAAATGTAGAAAGAAATGCACCAACGTGATAATAATATTTATGTCTGGTCATTTTTACTTTCTTTTTGCACTTTTCTGAATTGTCCAAATTTTTCACAATGAATAAATTGTTGCTATGGAAAACTAGGGAAAAACAATTGCATTTCTTCAGGTACAGATCTTAAAATCCATATCTTTATTATTATTCTCCAATGCTTTTCTTACATCATTGTCCTATATCTTCACAGAGATTGTCATGTTCAAAACATGAATTTTCTTGACTGTTAGATGTATGTAATATCTGGACCAGATCATTTCTAGAAATACCAAAGAAAGAAAAATATATTTTTTTCTCTTTTTTTTTTTTTTTTTTGCTTCAAGAAAACAGAGGAAAGATGGAAGCTACTACAATGCTTATTTGGAAAATATTACATCCTCTGGCTGAATATTCAAGTTCTCTGAGCTCCACATAGGCAAAGGCGTGTCACTGAGAAGACCTCATAACTTCAAAAGGACTTTTCTATCTCTACAAACTCCTAGTCCTGAAAGCTCCTGTTCAGGGAACAGGTTCACATGAGGGTGAACCTGTTCCCTGAAATCTCCCAGTCTAGCCAACATGTCCCCAGCACCTCTTCTGGATATTAACTGACAACCAAGATGTTGGACAGTCTGTAGCCCAACACTAGGGTGAGATGATATTCCCCAGCATGTGATTACTCAAATGTTCCACTAGAAACAGTGACCCCAGGACCAAGGGGCAGATTCCAGAAGTGAGTCTCTATAACCAACGAACATGTGATTTCTCAAATGTTCCTCTTTACCGCCAGGCTTCTCATGGTTATTCTGCTCCTGAGCAACGCTCATCTGAAAAAGGGAGTAAATACTCTAAAGCAGCATTCTTCAAAATTGCTAAGGTAAATATTTACCCAAGGAGCCTTCTCTTTTAATGCCTACTCACTGGTCTTTAGTGCACTTTGGGAAATGTTCTAAAGAACAGAATGGGATCCATTTGTGAGCTTTGAATGATGCTCTCATCTGGCTGTCATGTGCCATGTATTTCAGTGTGTTATTTGTTTCTGAAACGAATCAAAGAGCCTGGTCAACAGAGGTCACACAGCAGAAAATTGTCACAGGTAAAAGGACAGACAATCAGGAATAAATAAACTACTCTACCTCTTCCAGAACTTTGTGTATTTGTAGGAGTTGGTGCTAATGAGGGAATTCAATGTATTGATCCCAAAGAAACCCTCCCACAGCCCACCACCAGCTTCTCTTCTTGAAACTCCTGCATCCCAGTGGGGGGTGGGGGGTGGGAGGGTGAGTCACCAGCAACAAGAAGAAAGGGTCTATGATTTAGAGCTACAAGGACATTCAGGAATTCTAGGATCTGGATTCAAATTCTGGCCCCTTGCTGTGATAAGCAGAGTAACGTCCATGTCCTAAATCCCAGAACCTGTGTCTGTATTACCTGGGCCAGAGGCGGCAGATGGAATTACAGTTGCTAACCAGCTGACCATAACACACATAGAATAGTACCCGGGATAATATGAGTGGCCCAACGTGATCACCGAGTCCATGCAAACGGAAGGACAAGGTGGCAAC